>NC_081180.1:213232155-213489709 GCF_029867415.1 Vicia villosa | reverse complement strand
AGTATGACCTGATTTGTCACAAAAGGTACAAACTCTATGTCCAGATTTAGAACCAGTCTTATTATTTCTAAAACTTGATCTCCTATTTTCACCAGCATTAAAAAGGACTTTAGAGTCATCATTAACTGAAATATGATGAACAAATTGACGTTCATGCTGAACCATTGAGAAAATTATATTCAATCTAGGTAAAGGATAGGGATGGCAACGGGTCGGGTCGGATGCGGGTTTCACACTACCCAAACTCGCACCCGAAATCACCACCCAAACCCAAACCCAAACCCAAAGCCTATTCGGGTGGCAAAACAACACCCACGCCCACACCCGTTGGGTTCGGGTTTTTTTACCCAAACCCGAACCTGCAACAAAATACATTTTTCCTACAATTTTCTTACAACTTTCCACAATATTTTATATCTATAATATAATTATATATATATATATAATATATATAATACATATAATATATATATATATATAAGCGGGTGTGATTTCGGGTTTCGGGTGCAGGTTTCATACTACCCAAACCCGCACCCGAAATATCGGGTGGCACCCGAACCTGAACCCAAACCCAGACAACTCGAGTTTTCACCCGTTGACTCGGGTTCGGGAGCGGGTGGACCCCGCGGGTTCGGGTCTGCTTGCCATCCCTAGTAAAGGATCTAATAGAATAATTTATGACTTAACAACACTGAATTCTTAATTAAGACCGGTCAAAAAACGAATCACATAAAGTAAATTATGATTATATCTAGCGGTACACATAGCTTCACAAGAATAACGAACACGACAAGTACATGTAGGTATTGGCATATACATTTCTAGTTCTTCCCACAAAATCTTAAGGTCAGAGAAAAATCACCTTGAGAGAAACGTTCTTTCAATCATTCCAAACATCGGCTGCATTTTCCAAAAATACAATGGATTGACCATTGATTCAGCGACAAAATTCATGATCCATGAGTGAACGAGCATATTGCAACGCGTTGATAGGGAAAATAGCAAGTTTACAATTTTTTCCTATGTAGTAATTATGGGAAAATCCCAAGTATAGAATAGAATCTTAAGGACTGCTTGACGATGCAGAATTTTGTGACAATTTCAATTAAACAAAAGCTTCGTGGTTTTGTTGAGTTTGAATAAAGGTATAACTAAAATTGCACTTAAAGTAATCAAATTAAATAGTTGAACAATGACAGAGATGAATAGATTGCTAGGGTTCAGTGAATGATTCGTCATGTAACAATTTGTCTTATCAATGCAATAACATGATTCAGTCAGTTGATTACCGGTTCTCTAGGGCATCTAATCCTAAGTCCTTAGTGAAAAGATCTTTGATATAATCACATAATTACTATGTCCATAGTTAATTACGGTTATGATTCAATCATTCAAATGACAAGAATTTTCGGTTAACAAATAATTTGCTGTCCAGCTTAAATTATTCATAAACGTTCAGAATCTGTTTGTCCGACGGTTAAAGCATTCTCACCAACATTCGGCTGATGTTCTAAAGCTTGAGCCATTGCTTCCAAAGCAGCAGCAATCGCATCATCATTCCTTCCAGCCATCTCAACTCGTCACTACAACACAAAAGCAATCAACACAAATAACAATATGAGTATTGTTAGACTACACTACGACACGACACATGGCCGAATATACCGACTTGCTCTGATACCACTAAGATAACACCCCAAATCTACCCCGCAATTAATAAGAAAATCAGAGTGCAAAAATCTTAAAATAAACATCATGATTCGAGTCGTCACATTTATCGACTTAAACAAATCTCATACAAGCTCATATATAAGGATACATAACACGTATAACGGAGGAAATCATACATCATTAGTCATTTAAATCCAAACAACTTTGTAACATCGCAGCGGAATTCAATACCAACATAAATCCAAATCATAACATCTTTGTCAACATGGCAATTACTATCCAACATGTCTCAAAATAAAGAGAATGAAAACAAAATCCGGCAAGATATAACAACATAATAAAAACAAGAAAATATCCCCCGAGTGCTACGTATCAGGGCATAGACACGCCGACTCGAGCTATAAGATAAACGGCTACACCTCGTCGTTACCTGCACGTTACCAACAAAGGGTAACATTCAAACAGAAGGGGTGATATATCAAACAGTACAAAGAAACGTATGATAATATTCAAATCAAAGAAAAGATGATACATGGTTCACCACTTCTCAATACATAACATCTTATAACATTTTTCATCACAAAAAAACTTCCAAATGGCAACAATGTTATTACTCGACTAGGACAATATATTCAATTCACAATTATAATATCATCATGTCATAACAAACATGTTATCATCACAATAATCCAAGCAATTCAATGCAATCCAAATGTGACTCGACTTATGCAAATGCATGTTGTACTATTTGGAGTAAAACTCCCACCGTCTCAAAATTGCCATTGGACACACCGTCGCTATTTGCCATTAAGGCCACTGTCGCTTTTGCCATTAAAGCCACAATCGCTTTATGCAATGGATGTGACTTAATGAATGTGACATCCACACAAAACAACATACATAACACATCTCATCAACAATCAAACATCATCAATTAAATGTCAAAATTCAATGATAACAACAAAATCATCGCCCACCATGGTAATGCATCACTTCACAATCACGTCGCTATGTTGTATCATCTTACAACAATACTTCACTTCACAACAACAATTACCACATCAAACGAATCAATTCAAGAAAAGGTTCAAAAAGGTTTAGAAATCATATTCATTATAAAGACATTGATTAGAGCTTCACGGAGGTTCAAACGACGCTTAAAAAGGAGTTACGGATCAAAAGATACATCATTTCAAAGTTACAAAATATTTTGACAGCAGGGTTCGCTCAGCGAGCTACCAGCGCGCTTGTGCAAAACTCAAAAATAGTAGAGAAAATTTTCGCGTCTCCCATTAGCGGACCAGCTCCGCTTAGCGAGCTCGCGAATTTCCAAAATTTGTTCCCAACATCCGCTTGGCAAGCCAGGGCCGCTTAGCGGACGTGCGATTATGCAGAAAAATAACAGAACCACACAGACCTGCGTAACCACACTTCCACCACCCAAAACCATCATCAATCAACAATTAAAGGCATATAACAATATTATCTAATATCATTCATCAACATTCATCATTAAAAACATGATTTCTATCTTAATTTCATGGAAATTCATCACAAACCCTAAGATTCTACAACATACAATTCATGGTTAACAACATACAATTAAACCTCATCCTAAACATTATCATACAACCCTTTTTCATGAAAGAATCCCACCCTTACCTTGGGTTTTCGATTGAAGTCAACTCTATCTTCAAAACCTAGCTTTCTCCTCTTCTTTCTCTCTTTCCATTCTTTCTCTATTTCTCCAAATAAGCTTCTAACTTTTTATCCTCTAAAACCCTTGTTTTGTTAAACCCTCTCTAACTTTCTAATTGCTAATGGGCTCTAATTAGCACCCCTCAAATACTAATTCTATCATAGGCCCGTTAACTAATAAACCCACTAAATTATGTTATTTACTAATAATTCCCAAATAAATAACATAAAATCAATTAAACAAATAATTAACACATAATTATCAAATAATTCACATAACACACATTCAAATAAAATACATAATTAAAAGCGGTCGTTACAGAATGTTTAAAACCGTCTGGTTTGATGCAACTGTTATCCATTCCTGAATGGAATGCGATAGTATTTTTATGGATTTTATGTCTGGTTTACCTAGGACGCCGAGTAACTGTGATGTTTTTTTGGTTATTGTGGATAGTTTGACGAAATATGCTCACTTTATTACGATGAGGATGAAGAGGCTTGCTAAGTTGTACGTTGATAGGATTACTTGTTTGCATGGTATTCTGTCTAGCATTGTGTCTGATGGAGATCTGAGGTTACTACCATATTTTTGGGAGGTTTTCAAAGTGCTTTGGGTACTAAGTTGCGTTTGAGTTCAGCTTATCATCCATAAACAGATGGTCAGACTAAGAGGATGGTTCAATCGCTTGAGGATCTTCTGAGAGCTTGTGTATTGGAACAAGGAGGTGTTTGGGATAGCTATTTGCCTTTGAATGAGTTTACTTATAACAACAATTTCCATCCGAGTATTGGAATGGCACTTGTTGAGGCTTTGTATGATAGAAGGTGTAGGACGCCTTTGTGTTGGTACAAGTCGGGAGAAAATGTTGTGGTTGAACCTGAGATAGTTCAACAGACTTCAGATTATATTAAGATGATTCAGAAAAAGATGAAGGATTCTTAGAGTCGTTAGAAGAGCTATCATGATAAGAGGAGGAAAACACTTGAGTTTGAGGTTGGAGATCATGTGTTTCTTAGAGTTACTTTGGTAACGGGTGTTGGTCGAGCATTTAGGTCGCGTAATTTGACGCCGTGTTTTATTGGTCCTTATAAGATTTTGAAGAGTGTAGGTGAAGTGGTTTATCAGATTTCTATGCCACCGTCGCTTGCTAATCTCCATGATGTGTTCCATATGTCTCAGTTGAGGAGATACATTGCAGATCCTTCGCACGTAGTCCAAGTAAATGATGTGCAAGTGAGGGATGACCTTACTATGAAGACATTACCTATGCAGATAGAGGATTGGGAGTTGAAGAAACTTCGTGGTAAAGAGATTGCCTTGGTGAAGGTATTTTGGGGAGGAACGACGGGTGGGAATGTGACTTAGGAACTCGAAAGTAAGATGAGAGAGTCTTATCTTGAGTTATTCGTTTGAGGTAATTTTTGAGGTCGAAAATCTTTTAAGTGGGGGAGAGTTGTAACATCCTATTTTTATTTATTAGTTATTCAATTAATTATTTGTGTTATTAATCATCATGTGATATGATAATTAATTAAATTATGTGTTTTGTGATATATATATATATATATATATATATATATATATATATGTGTGTGTGTGTGTGTGTGTGTGTGTGTGTGTGTGTGTGTGTGTGTATTTTGGGTTAGTCAGTGTGAAAAAATAAAATAATTAATTGGGCCTAATATTGTGTTAGAATGAGAAAAAGTGGGGGTGATATTTAGTAAGCCCATTTAGAATGTTGTGTTAGTGAGGGTTTAACAAAACAAGAGAAAATAGTAAGAAAGAGAAATTAGAAAGATAGTAAGAGAAGAGAAGAGAAAGAGAAAGAGGAGAAAAGGAAGAAGAAGGAGAAAACCTAGAAAAACATCTACACCTAAGGTAAGGGTGGGTATTCTTTGATTTATGGGTGTATGTAATAGTATGTGATGGGTAGTAACATGATATTAGGGATTTGTTCTTCAATTTCTAAATTTGACATGTTAGGGTTTGAATGTGAAATCATAAAAATTGATGTTTGAAAGCATGTTTTGATGTTTCTATATGATGCTACATGTTAGATATATGTTATAATACATTTAATCCTTGATTTATGACTGTTTGGATGGATTTGAGGGGAGAAATTTGTGGAAGACAGAATGTTGTCCATAGCAGATTTTTCTGCAGAATTGTAAGGGCGTTTAGCGCGGTGAACTAGACTTAGCGTGGTTCGCAATACAAAATTTTATATTTTTACAAACTAAACTAGTTCATGTATGCTATTGATTTATCATGAATTATGGTGAATTTTCTAAAAATGTTTGGATGGCTTTTGAGGCAATTCTTTGTGAAAACATAATACTTGAATTTGTAAGTATGTATGTATGTTGTGAATTGCAATTGGGTGATATTATCAGTGTTGAACCTTGTTTGTTACATGTTCATGGTGGTGTGTTGAATTGGTGAGTATTATGGATGAGTTTGCATGTGCGGTTGATAACATGGTATGTGTATGTTTGTGAAAATATGAGGTAAATTTATATGTGATGAATGGTGGAGTATATGCTTGTATGATTAAGATTATGAGATGATATTAAGTGCATATAAACTTTGATATTTGCACATGCATTCAATGGGTGAAAGAGACGATGTTCGTTAGTTTTGTGGAAACTAGTGACTTGTTCTAAATAGAGGATTGGTTTGAAAGCTTAGAGGACAGGCTTTTGGTGATTATCTTTCTGAGGGATGGACACGGGAAATCTGCTAAGGATAATGTTTGGTACCACATGAATTTTCATTGAGTCGCATTGGAGTCACATGTGTCGATGTAAATTGTGTAACACCCCAAAATCTACCTCGCAATTAACACGGAAAATCAGAGTATAAAAGTCTCAAAACAAACATCACATTTGAGGCGTCACAATTTCGACTTAAACCAAATCATAAACATGCTCATAATTCATAGATTCATAGCACATATATCGGAGGAAAAACTCATAACTGATTAGTCATTCACTTCAAACAACTTAGAACCATCGCAGCGGAATTCATTAACAACATGAACCAAAATATCACATATGTGCCAATCATGGCAATCAACGAATCCAACATATCTCATAAGGATGTAACAACTTAATCCAATAACAGATAACAATATTTGAATATAACCACAAGAAACAACAAGATAACACGACAAAATCAAAACAAGCTAGACGTCCCCCGAGTGCTACGTATCAGAGCATCGACACACCGACTCGAGCTAATAGGTACACGAATACTCCACGTCATTACCTGCACGTTACCAACAAAGGGTAACATTCAAACAAAAGGGGTGATTCATTATAAAGAAATGTATGATAATATTCAAAGCATAGCAAAGATCATACATATATCACCGCTTCTCATGATATAACACTTAATACAACAATTCGCATCATGTAAATCAACTCATGAAACGGAAACAATGTCAACATTCAATCATGGCAATATATATGCAATTCACAAGTAAGATTCCTACACATCGCGACAAACATCTCATCATCAAGTCATCACGTCACAACAACATAATCAATTAAGACTCAAATGCAAATCACATGTGACTCGACTTATGCAAATGCATGTGGTACCGTTGGAGTAAAACTCCCGTCTCAAACAATTGCCATTGGGCCGTCTCAAACATTTTCCATTAAGGCCGTATCGAACATTTTCCCTTAAGGCCGTCTCAAACAATGCAATGGATGTGACTCAAATGATGCACATCCACAAAAATGACTTAAACAACATAAGCAACATAAACAACTTGAGCAACATGTCAAACATCGTCTAAAACATACCAACTCAATGCCAAGGTTCTATGGGAATAACCTTATCATTACTATCATAGTAATTTACCACATCTCAACCACGTCGTCACAGCATACAAGCATACATCACATGCTACTTTACAAAAACATCATTGAATTGATAGCATACAATTCAAGAAAAGATTCAAAAATGTTTCCAAAGGTTTTCAAATCACATTCATCAGAAATATCTCAATTATAGATTCACATAGGTTCATACGACACTTAAAAAGGATTTACGGTTCAAAGATACGTCAATTCAAAGTTTGAACAAGTTTTGCACAGCAAGGTCCGCTTAGCGGCCTTCAAGCGGCTAGCAACAGAAGTGAACTAAAATTGAGCCTCGCTTAGCGGACTAGCTCCACTTAGCAAGCTCTCTTTAATTTTCAAAAACAAACAGCATCTGCTTAGCGAGCCTGAGCCCGCTTAGCGGACGCGCGATTATGCAGAAAAATCACCTCCGTGACAGAACTGCGAAACCTCACATCCACCACTCAAAATCCATTCTAAACATCAATTAAACACATACAGAGGCATCAACAATCATTATTCATCATCAATCATCCATAAAAATATGCTTTCAATCATAAATTTCATGAAAACTCATCACAAACCTAGGGTTTCTATAACCCACAATCCATGGTTAAACATATCATTTAAACCCACCCTAAACATCATCATACATCCCTTTAGCATGAAAGAACCCCACCCTTACCTTAGGTTTTGGATTGAAGCCAACTCTATCTTCAACCTTGAGATTCTCCTCTTCTCTTCTCTCTTCTCTTCTCTCTTCTCTTCTTTCACAACTTTTCCAAATGAGTTATACTTCTCAATTCCCCTATATTCTCTTGTTTTGGTTAGACCCTAACTAAACCTTAATTTCTAATGGGCTCTTATTAACACCCGTCACTTACTAATGCCAACATAGGCCCAATAACTAATAACACTTACTAGCTTATGCTATTTACTATTAATACTCAATAAATAACACGAATACCATATAAGCACTTATAAACACACTTAATCCACACGATTCACAAATAATAAAATAAAACACGACATAATAAATACGGGTGTTGCAAATTGTGCTAAATACGGGTGTTACAAATTGTGCTGGTGTGTTTATGTGCTAATTGTGTGAATTGTTACTTTGCTTATAATTGTGATTGGATTACTTGATATCCTGAAATCTATTGAGTTATGTTGTATGTGTAAACATATGACATGTATTTATAAAGTGTTGAATACATGCATGTTGGAAGTGTGATGAATTTTTTTGTTGTACGCTATCTTACATTATTTATTATTATATATTTCCAATAATGAAATGAATTCTCCCCATTCTGCTGTAATGATGTTTTGTACGACATCGCTCAGGTACCGAGGAGTAGAGGTTCTTAATTATGAGGATTAGTATGATAGCTATTCCCTTATTTATGGAATTTCCTAGGTAGAGAGTTCGTGCTATGGTTGTGTAACACGAGGATCGTTTGACTCGTGTTTATTGTTTATGTTTGTAGAGATTGTTCTTATACTCTCTTTATATTTTGGATATGTTGAGATTATGTGATGTGGTCTTAGTGCCTAATACTTTTGTGTATGACTTTATGTTATGAGACTTCATTATTGGTATCGCTTTATTATTCCGCTGTGATGTACATATGAAACATGATATTCAAATGCGTGTGATGAACATGACCAGATGCATTTTATGTCGTTTTTTTTTGTATTATGAAATACATGTGACTCCCTCTTTGATATGCATGCTTTTACACTGATTATACAATATATTTGCCATGGGGCTAGAGGGTGTTACAATAAGCTAAAAGCTATCATATATAGAATCAATGCTAGGATTAAATAATTTGATAAAAAATAAAATAATGCATTGATCATTTAAACTACATATCAAACACATTCCTCATTTAAATAACATATCTAAGGTTCAATCCTTGGTGAATGCAAAAAATTTGAATTTTTCTTGGAATTTTGGTGAACTTGATAATGAGTGTAACATCCCGTTTTTATTTATTAGTTATTTTATTAATTATTTTTTTCATTAATTATTATGTGATATAATAATTAATTAAATTGTGTGATTTTGTGAATATATGTGTTATTTGTGTAAATTGGGTTAATAAGTGTGAGAATAACATTATTAAGTATTGGGCCTTGTATGTCACATTAGTGAGTGGGTAAGATAAGCCCAATAGAGAAAAATAAGAGTTAGTAAGAGTTTGTAAAAACAAAATAGAATTAGAAGAGAATTATCAAAAGAAAAGAAAGAGAAGAAAAGAGGAGAAGAGGAAGAAGAAGGAAAAAACCTAGAAAAGTCTTTACATCTAAGGTAAGGGTGGGTATTCTTTGATTTATGAATGTATGTAATAATATGTGATGGGTAATAACATGAAATTAGGGATTTCTTCTTCAATTTCTAGATTTTGACATGATAGTGTTTAAATGTGAAATCATGAAATTGATGTTTGAAATCATGTTTTAATGTTGGTTATTGATGCTACATGTTAGATATATGTTATAACACATTTAATCCATGATTTATGACTGTTTGGGTAGATTTTGGTGGTGAAATTTGTAGAATTCAGAATGCTGTCAGTAGCATACTTTTCTGCATAATCGCAAGGGCTCTTAACGCGCTAGGTGGCACTTAGTGCGGCCTGAGACAAAATGTTTTATATTTTCATGAATTGGATGAGGTTCTGTATGCTCATGATTTATTATTGATTTCCATGGAGTTTAATAATTTATTTGATATGAATTGGATGGGTGTTGGATGACTTTTCGATGGATACATGATACTTGATTTTGTGTATGATAATATTGTGAATTGATGATGGTTGAGAATAACATGATTTGGATTTGTTTGATACATGTTATTATGATGTGTTAATGTGATGAATGCTATGAGAAGGCACTTGTCATACCCTAATTTTTGACCCCCCTGAGATGGCATATCTTCAGGATTTTTCATCAGGTCAAGACAAGTTCCCAGAGCAGTTACTTCTCCATCTGGTATCTAATCGAGGATGCTCAAAGACAAGAAAGCTCAGGCAAAGGATCAATCAATACAAGGATTAGTCCCTAATACAATCATGGGGCTCAAGGACTTCATTTTTCGCATCTATGATTGATTAGACATCCAGTCATCTGATTACAGGTTTACTCAGGTCACCAAACTAGGGTTTTGAGCCTATCAAGGACTGAAATCAGGGATCACATTTGGGAAGCCCTAAAAAACCTCAGGGGATCATTCAAAGACATCAATCATCTTCAAATATCTCATATTACAAGATCCACCGGACATCACACTTCAATTCAAAGTCTACAGTCATTATTTTCACGATGGTCGACAAATTAGGGTTTTGACCTAATTCACCAAGATAGTGGACTTTTAATCAGGGCATGAATCCAAAACTCAAGACATGATTCAAAAATCTCTACTACCTCAATATAATCCATTTACATCATTCATTTGAGGAGAAGATCTTGTTTCTACACAAAAGCCCAAAAATTCACTTTGTCAGGGAAAAGTCAACTGTGAAGGATCATCATTGACTTTTAAGGTTTTTGGTCAAATAATGATTTTCAAAGATCAATATCATCAATATATGGATGTCAAAGTCATTTGACCAAAGAAATTCAAAGAAATTCATCAAGGAACAAAAAGTCGGGAATTAGGGTTTTTGAAGGCATGGTGAGAACTCAAAATTTCACCTACACAACTCAAAAAAACTTCCAACATGAAAGTTGTAGATCTTGCAAAATAAAACAACATCTTACAAGGGAACTTTTTTCAAAAGATCAACCATTTATGAAGTTTTGGAAATTTTGAAGTTTAGGTCATAAACACTTAGAAATTTTTCTAAGTGTTTTAACCTAGTTTTCATCCAACTTTGGGCTCATTTTTCACAAATTTCCCAAATGATTCTGAAGAAGACATAAACTAATGATTTGAAGTAGATGTTTAGGGCTTTCCAAATTGTGTTCAACTTTCTCCAAATTCAATTTGAGCTAGGAGTTATGCTTGTTCAAAGTTGGCCTCATGAAGTAAAATTATAGGTCATGTGCAAGTTGGAACTTTGCAATTTTGTGCATTTTGCTTCATGAATGGATGCTACACGACCCATAACATGTCTGAAACAATACCATGCATTCATTTTCACCATGGCATGAAGATTGAAGAAGATTCCCAAAAGCAAGAACATGTGATTATGTAATCATTACTTTTGAGAATTTATGATAAGCAATGATTCACCAATTGGAATCTTCTCCTAAGCCAATAGAAACTTGCTACATATCAGAAATGTTCCCTAAGATCCTGCAAGATCAATGGATAGGGGAAGCTAGCCCGAAAATGCATCATTGCATTTTGGAGATTCTTTGAATTTCTTCATGGCTAAGAAACCAAACTCACTACACTAAGCAAGCTCACCACAGCCAATTGATCTGCATCCATTTGCCTATAAATAGAGGCCTCATTCTCATTCAGAAAACACACCAAAGCAACAAAATTCTTGCTTTCTCTCTTCTTTCTTCATACTTAAGGTTTTCAAAGGTTCTTTGGCAAGAAGACTCGGATTCTTCAAACCAAAGCTCTTCCTTTGGAATTAAGTATTCAAACACATTAGGGAAGTCATTTAGAGGTGATCCAGACCTCTGAAACACTTCTGTAAGTGAAGAATCATCATCTTCACCTCTCACTTGGAGCTGTTGCAGTTGGAGGTCCATAGAGTAATTCAGGAGGTTTCAAGCCAAGCCAATCATCCAGGCACACTCCTCAGGTCATAGTGAAGCTAACCAGATGGCTGCAGCTCGTCTGTAACTCCAAATTCAACAACCTCCATGTCCACTTGAAGCTCAAATCGAGGGAGGTCCATAGAACAATTCAGAAGGATTCAGGCTACAATAAGCATTCAGTTAGCATCATTGAGTCTCAGGGAAGCTATTGAGATCATTCATTCAAGCCCAGGTGGTCTCTATCATCCTCACGACCTCCATTTTCAGAGGTAAGTTTCTGAACCTCACTTCTCTAATTTAAGTACTCTTTGTGAAATAGCTCGATTCTATCTTGTTCAGCATCATCAGAGGATTGAAAACCCTCTATCATCATCCATTTATCTTTCAGTATAGTCATTTAATTTGATTTTGAAATTTTAGGGTTCTTCACGATTTCTGGTAAATTAGTTAGATGTAGTTAATATTAATTCATGTTAGTTACATATTTAGAATCGTGAGTGAATTTAGAGCAAGTTTCATGTTTACATCATTGCAAATGGTTGAGAGTTGAGAGAGTTCAGAAATTTGAATTGATGGAGCTTGAGGTTGAAGACGAAGATGGAGGGTGGCGCCATTTTTCAAATCTCTGAGCGAAGTTTGTTTTATTTTTAATGATAGGCGTTTCCTTAACGAATGAATAACTTGCCCTAGTGGCCACACATGCGCTCTTAGTCTCCTCATGCCCAAGGTCTGGGGTTCGAATCCCCCTCGCCTCAGACCTTTTGATTTTATTTTCTTTTTTCCACTCTATGCACTAGACAACACACATATTGCAATGAAATGCCCTCTATAACACCATGCGCGCGTTGGCTGGTTGGTGTGTGTTTTGATTGTTGGCTTCAAGGGCGTGGGTTCAAACCATGGTGAGGCCAAAATATTTTTTTATCACTTTTCCTTTTCATTTTCTTCACAACTTCACATAATTAATTCACTTATCAAATTAAATCATTTTCACTTCATTTTTCACACACTTTTTATTTAACATATCTATTTTGTGAATAATCAAAAAAATCATAAAAATATTATTTATTTCATGTATTTTAATTAGGTTTAAAATAGTATGTTTTTAAGTGTTTTCTTAAATACTTTAAATATATATTGTCACTTTATTTTAACCTAATCACTTTGTAAATAAGTTTATGATAAAACCCTAATTGTTTAGGTCTTAATTAAGTAAAAAATCTTTATTTTTACTTTAATTAAGTTGACTTTTGTCAATTCTCAAAACTGTTTTCAATCTCCGAATAAATCAAATGATTAGGGTTTTCAAACAACAAAACCTTGTATCATTCAAAATCATTTTCAATTGCTTTTACACCAGTACTGTAAAGTACTGGGCCTCTAATAGAGTGTAAGTCCCAAAAACCTTCTCTTCTTAGCTTGTTTTCAAAACTGTATTTTCAAAATCTTCTTTCTGTTTTCAAAACATTCTTCTGGTATTTGAAGGGCATTATTCCCGGTGAAACTCTTCAGATACCTATGTGACCTTTGTCCATCTTCACTTCTTCTGTTTTCAAAAACCATTAACTGTTTATCATATATATATATTCAACTGTTATCAACAAAACAACAAAAATTACTGTTGAGGCTCTGTACATACTTCTTCAATGGCCTCCACTCCATCCAGGTTAGGCTTTACAAGCTTTCAATTTACAGTCTTTATTTAAATTACTGTCAAATATAAATTGTGCATATATTAGTTTAGAACTACGTTTGAGTATAAACCTTAGGACAGTTAAACTATATATATATTATAGGAATATGACCTAGGATTGAGAATGTCTTCCCGGTGAAGGCTCTTTCCTAATTAGAGATCTGTAGTTCAAACCCCCAAGATGAATTATTCCCGGTGAAACATCTTGGCAAAAACCTTAGAATCCAAATAAATAGGACACATCCACCCAAAGAGGAATTATTCCCGGTGAAACCTCTTACCCATTTGCTTAGAGCCAAAATAAGTTCAAAACTACATAGCTTTCTCTTGTGCTATAACAAGGACCCTCGATTAGCCTCCTCTTGGGCTTTGTACAAGGACCCACAGGCTTCTTAAAAGCATTTCCAGCTTCCTCTTGAGCTTGTATACAAGGACCCATCAGGTTTCTTATAAACATAGGAACAGGTCTTTAGTCACCTTTTAGCCTACCCTGGTGAGTTTCTTCCAATTTAAACCAGACTTTAAACAAGCTAAGTTTGTCTCAATTTTGCATTGAGTACACCTTTTGGAATGAGAGACATGGACAGTCTCTGTCACCCTTATCTTCATCAATCTTCCTTAGCAGAGTCTAGGATCCATGCTTTGGGTCATCCTCAGCATTGAGTCAGCCTTCATCTTGGGCTTTAAACAAGAAGTCTCCATTAGATAATCTTTCTGCCATTCATTTTCAACAAAACCCCTGGAAAGGGTTAGCCTCCAAAGTCAATTAAAATCAACCTCCATTTCAATAAATCCCTGGAAAGGGTTAGCTTCCACACATTCTTTCATTTTTAATATAAATCCCTGGAAAGGGTTAGCTTCCACACAATCTGTCATTTTAACAATAAACCCCTGGAAAGGGTTAGCTTCCACACATTCTTTCATTTCAATAATAACCCCTGGAAAGGGTTAGCCTCCAAAGTCAATTAATAAAAAATGTCAAAAAAATAAAGATTCATTTCTCTTAGGAGATAATTTCCCCAAAAGAGTCAAAACCCCTGGAAAGGGTCAGCCTCCAAAAACATGATAAAGTCAGTCTTTTAACAGACAAATTCACCAGCTGAGTCAAAATCCCTGGAAAGGGTTAGCTTCCAAAGAAAAACAGTCTTTTAATAAATAAAATCTCCTCAGTAGAGTCAAAACCAACAAAAACAGTTAGCCTCAACCTTGGGCTTCATACAAGGCACCCAAACAATAAAACTCCCCTGTCAAGAGTCAGCCTCAACCTTGGGCATTGTACAAGGCAGATAATAGAGTCTCCCCAGTGAGTCCTTCATCATTGAGTAGCCACAACCTTGGGCTTTGTACAAGGCAGATAAACCATACTTTCATGTGTCAAAGATTCCTAACACCTAGGATCTTTTCCCCTTAGAGTCATCCATACTCAATTCATTTATTTAAGAGTCTGCCACAACCTTGGGCTTTGTACAAGGCAGAAAATAATGTTTTCCCTAGCTAGAGTTAGCCACAACCTTGGGCTTTGTACAAGGCACATAAAATAGAGTCATTCATTCAATTATCCTCAACAGTTAGCCACAACCTTGGGCTTTGTACAAGGCACACAAATAGAGTATCCCTAAATAAGAGTCAGCCTCAATTCTGGGCTTTGTACAGAACACAAAAATACCCTGTAATTAATTCCCAGTGGAGTCATCTCCCAGAGTCAATAATATTAATTAATCAATCAAAAAGCCTCAAGCTTGGGCCTCATACAAGCCAGCTAAAGTCAAATCTTTTATACAGTAGATAGACATAGCTTATCTCTATAGAGAGATATTTTTACTACTCTACCACATTCAAACAAACAAACATTTCAATTTCAATTTCAATCAAAGTCTCCCATTTAGGACTCTGAAAGACATGCTCTGGCACATCCCCAGACTTGTACACTTTCCCTAATTTGGATGAGCATCTTTCTTTCATTTTAGAGGCACGATGGCTGTCATACTTGATCAACCAAGTAGACTCCCCTCTTGAATGAAATGAATCCAGTTATTCTGTCACTCCTTTAAATGTTTGTGGTAGAATAGTACAAATACCTCTCTGTAAAGATGATTTCATGTCTCTTTACTGTAAACAGAGATTTAATTCCAAGCTTCAACCTTGAGCTTCAAGCAAGGCACAAAAAAAACAATTAATTTCCCTAGTTAGTTCCCTGAACTACATTAAGCTCTGACTTCCACTAGGGATATGTAGGCATGAGGTTCACAAGGAATCTCAGCGAGCTAATAAAATACCAAAAATAGTCAGTCTGTCTATCTGTCTGTCTTTTCAAATCAAATCAATTCCTTCTCCTAACACAAAGGAGAAACTTTCCCAATCATTAGCAGCAAACACAATCACAAATGACACAGAGAAGGTTCCTGTAGAGTACTACAGATATGTAGGGTGTTTAAACACTTCCCTATGTATAACCGACCCCCCGGACTCCAGAATTTCTAGTCTAGGTGAAATCCCCACACTTAGCAAACTCCTAGGGTTTAGTTGAGATCTTTTTTCCCCTTTCCTACTCGTAGGACAAATAAGAAAGTTCGTGTGATATCGTAGGAAGAACTGAAATAAAATTCATCCCACCACGGGCGCATTCTCCTTCCAAATTTCGCGTGAAGGGTTTAGCGTGCCGTCCTCCCAAGTGAAACGGGGAGGTAAAGAAAACGACCACCACAGAAAAATGGCGACTCTGCTGGGGATATAAGTGTTAAAAACCTTGGTTTTTCATCCAAACCAATGGTTGACCTGTTGCTGGTCCAGCCCCAATGAGGAATTAGGGATGCCAAATTCCCCCTCAAACAAGAGAGGTCCTGCCTAACCTCTGTGTCATTTCATGTGTTTGTTGCATATATATTTGTTTATTTTGTTTATTCTGTATCGGGAAAGGGCTTGATTCCCCCTTGTGGTGAGAAATCCTATACCCGGATTTGAGTGCAACATAAGATAGGATGGAGGATGTCTTCCCGGTGAAGGCCCTCTAATCTTGGTTTCCAAGTCTACTCTTGGGATTTGCCTGGCTGGTTGTGATTAACTGCGCCACTGCATTCCGAGACTGATTTGTACCAGGAGGACCTAGAAACACATTAACCCCACTTAAAGCCTTTTTTTTAGGACGTAGAGCGGTGATTACGGAAGTAATTGTCACGCAGATACTACACTCAGAGAAAACTCTCTTATAGATACCAATCAACGTATCTTTAAGGTTGAGCAAAAACTCGGAGACCCCTAGAACCCGTTCTACAGGTACAAAAATCCTTAACCTTAGTTTACCATTGGGGCGGGGTTTGCGTTTGGACTTCATGACCACTATACCCTTCAACGCCATGTTTGTCTAAAACTCTTGTGTGTGCATTCATGCATTCATGCATCATTCATTAATAAACAACTAAAAACAAAAAGAGTCTTTTTCGAGTCGTTTTTCAAGGAAACTAAATAACAAACGTTTTGAACTTCATAGAAAGAGAGAAACGGAGAAAGGACTTAAGGATCTATACCATGGATTACGGAAGAAAGAGAGCTAGGAAATACACCTTCAAGATTCCCCAGGTCGAGGAACTGGGAAAGCTCGGAGAACTGGTGGTCAACCCCCAGGCTTTCAAGGAGAAGTATGGAAAACTTCTGCCTTTGCTCAATACCAACATGGTGGATGGGATCCTTCCCACCTTGGTACAATTTTACGATCCAACGTATCACTGCTTCACCTTTCCAGATTATCAGCTCATGCCTACGTTAGAGGAGTACTCTCGTCTGATTGGAATACCCGTGTACGCGCAAGATCCGTACTCCGGTTTGGAAAAGAATCCCGACGACATTATCATTGCTGCAACTACTCCTTTGAACGTAGTCGACATCAGAACTCATATGGTGAGTAGAGGAGGAATTCAAGGATTGCCCTCCAAATTCCTGTTTGATCAAGCTCGGTACTTCGTCAGCATCCAAGATATGAATGCTTTTGAGGAAATCTTGGCTTTGCTTATCTACGGATTGTTTTTGTTCCCTAACATTAACGATTTCGTCGACATCAACGCAATTAAGATCTTCTTAATTGGAAATCCAGTTCCAACCTTGCTTGCGGATGCTTATCACTCTGTGCATTCAAGAAACCTGCAGCGAGGAGGATTAATCACATGCTGCGTACCGTTGTTATACGAATGGTTCGTTTCACACCTGCCAAAGTCTAGCACTTTCTGGAATATGAGGGATGGCCTTTACTGGTCACAGAAAATCATGTCTCTCACTCATACGGACATTGAGTGGTGTAGTCCTGACAACGACGAAACCAAGATCATCTTCAGTTGCGGAAGTTTCCCCAACGTACCCCTTATTGGAACTAAGGGAGGGATCAGTTACAATCCAGCTTTAGCCCGTCGTCAATACGGCTATCCCATGAAAAATATACCAAGTAACATCCAATTGGAGGGTCTGTTCTTCAAGAACATCGACGATCATGGCAACATGCTGAAGAAGGAAATTGTCCAAGCCTGGCGTCTTGTTCACAGCAAAGGGAGAAGATTGTTAGGAAAACATCTTTGCATCTCCCTGGATCCTTACCTTCAATGGGTACGCGTCAGAGCATTCAAGCTCAGGATGCCATATCAACATCAAGAACCTATTCCCCTAAGGGAACCAATTTACCTTTTCTCCACCGATGTTGAAAAACTGCAAGCGGCATTAAACAAGGTATGCCAAGAAAGGAATGCTTGGAGGAACAAGTATCGAATTGTCAACACGGAAAATGTTGAAATTCAAAACATCCTAAGAAGGAAGGATGAGTTACTTGAAGTGCTCGATCGACAAGTGACACAAACGTCACTTTCTCATCATATCCCTCCTGCTTCCTGGATCATCGATCAGCTCACGTCAGAGAACGCTCAGCTCAAGAAACAGAAGAAGATGTTAGAACGTGAAGTCGGCTCATCATCAAAGTTTTAGAGTCCTTTCTCTCAGTTTCTCTGTATTTCCATTTTCAAAGTGTGTAAAAAACGGCGTTTTTGCTTAATTAATAAAAGTTTGATGTTTCATAACGTAATTATGGTGTTTCCTTGAAAAATATTAACTTAATTGCATATCATACATCGCTTTAGTCGTACGCACTGACACGAGAATTGTCGCGGATCTAATAGTCACTTTCCTTTCTCCAGAAAGAGAGGAGGAGAAGGAGGTGAACCAAGACTTTCAAGCTGTCTCATCCATACAACACTCGTTCAAGTCGCAAGAAAAGAATGGAAGACTTTGAGCAAGAGAATGAAGAACTCAGAGAAGAGATTAATACTCTCAAAGGTACTGTTGAAAGACTCAATAGTATGGTAGAAGCCCTGGTAGTTGCGCAGAATCGACCAACGCCAGAAGAACCACAAAGGACTGTGGTTTCCGAGATTGTTTCTACTCCTATTCCTCAGTATACCATGCCGCCTGATCGACCTTGGGGCATGCCGTATAACTTTACTCCAGAAGGGTACATACCTCCAGCTTCTGAAGCTCCAAAAGTCACCATGGATATGCGTCCACCGGAGGGTTACAAACCTCTGGAAATTGAAGTTCCAAGAGCAACGGCAATGGGTTTCGCACAACAGAATGCTGAGATACCGAGATCTGCTGTCATGGCTTCTCCACAGCCGATTATGCATACTTTTCCCCCACAGGGCGGACAAGTATATCATCACGCTCCCAGTGAGGACGCTGGCGTGTATGAAAGATTGGACGAGTTCCAGGAACAGTTTCTGCAAATGCAGAAGGAACTCAAGACTCTTCGAGGACAAGATCTATTTGGGAAGAATGCTGCAGACCTCTGTCTGGTTCCAAATGTTAAGATTCCTCACAAATTCAAAGTACCAGAATTCGAGAAGTATAAAGGGAATTCATGCCCACAAAGTCATCTCGTAATGTACGCTCGAAGAATGTCAACTCAGACTGATAATCAACAATTGCTCATTCATTATTTTCAAGACAGCCTGACTGGTGCTGCACTCAAATGGTACATGAACTTGGATAGTTCAGAGATTCGTACTTTTCGAGACCTCGGAGAGGCCTTCGTCAAACAGTATAAGTACAATCTGGATATGGCTCCCGACAGAGATCAACTCCGGGCCATGACTCAAAAGGATAGAGAAAGCTTCAAGGAATACGCTCAGAGATGGCGTGAAGTTGCTGCTCAAATTTGTCCACCACTTGAAGAGAAAGAAATGACAAAAATCTATCTCAAAACTTTGAGTCCATTTTACTACGGACGAATGGTTGCAAGTGCACCAAGTGACTTTACCGAGATGGTAAACATGGGTGTGCGTTTAGAAGAAGCAGTTCGAGAAGGACGCTTGAACAAAGAATCAGAATCTTCTATTGGTCCAAGGAAGTATGGAAGTTCTTTCCAGAAGAAAAAGGATCAAGATGTCAGCAATGTCTTGCACAAAATCAAGAAGAAATTCCAACCTCAAGTTGCAACAATAACTCCGGTTGTTAACTCAGCGCCAGCTTATCAACCTCAGGTCTCGCAACAACAAATTCAACAAAGGTCGCAGCAACCTCAGCAGCAGGTTCGACCTCCAAATTACAACAATCGGGCTCCAAGGTATCCTGCCTTTGACCCCGTACCAATGTCGTATGCAGAATTGTTTCCAACATTACTGGCAAAAGGACTCATTCAGACAAGGAGTCCTCCAAATCCTACAAATAGTTCCTCACCATGGTATAAGGCTGACCAATCTTGTCCCTATCATCAGGGGGCACCAGGTCACAATATTGAGAACTGTTTATCTTTCAAGATTGACGTCCAACGATTAGTGAAGAGCGGAATGCTATCCTTCAAAGATACTAATCCAAACGTCCAAGCAAATCCTTTGCCGCAGCATAAAGAAGCTTCAGTAAATCTGATAGATCAACACCCCAACGTCATTCAAATCTACGACATTCGTCAGATAGGGGAAAATCTTGTCAAGATGCACGCTAGACAAGCTGGGTACGGTCATGTACCACCTCACAACTACTTCACATGTGAAATTTGTCCAAAGAATACTCAAGGATGTGCCGTAGTTCAAGCTGCATTACAAGAACAAATGGACTTAGGATGGATTCAACATATCCGAGTCAGAACTAAACATGACATCAACATGGTTCAAGGATGTCCAGGAGAATACAAAATCTACAAAGTTGAAGATCTTGAAGGATCGGTAGTCAGGTTCCATAAAACTTTAAATGGACTTGCCTACTTTGGAACAGATTTCCACGCTTACAGTAGATGCGAAATCTGTCGAAGAAATTCACGAGGATGTTTGCGTGTTCGCAACGACATTCAAAAGCTGATGGATGACAATACCATTACTGTTCTTGCCAACAGAGAAGATGATGAAGTCTTTACCGTATCTCCTCAAATTAATCAAGATGAACCTATGCAAGTTAAGTATGATAGCAGGAAGACAGCAGTTGCACCACTAGTCATCTACTTACCAGGTCCTGTACCGTATGAGTCCAGCAAGGCTATACCATACAAGTACAACGCTACATTCATTGAAAATGGTAAGGAAATACCATTACCGTCTGTTGTCAACATTGCTGATGTTAGTCGAGTCACCAGAAGTGGACGAGTCTTCAACAGAACAACAGAAAATGTGGAGAAACCTTCGGAGGAAGTACCACATAGGCAAGACAATCATCCGACCAATGCTGTTCAAGCGAAAGAAAATGATGAGATCTTGAAGTTAATCCAGAGGAGTGAATACAACATTGTAGACCAATTACTACATACTCCGTCTAGGATTTCTGTTCTTTCCCTGCTATTGAGTTCTGAAGCTCATAGGGAAGCTCTACAGAAAGTTTTGGAACAAGCTTTTGTAGAACCTAGCGTCACAATAAGCCAATTCAACAACATCGTTGCCAACATCTCCGCGGGAACTAGCCTAAGTTTCTGTGACGAAGATCTTCCTGAAGAAGGAGTGGACCACAATCTTCCACTTCACATCTCAGTTGGCTGCATGGGTAATACACTCACAGGAGTCCTAATAGACAATGGATCCTCTCTCAACGTCATGCCCAAATCAACATTATCAAGATTATCTTTCGAAGATTACCCTCTAAGAAAAAGTCATGTCATCGTCAAAGCATTTGATGGATCAAGAAAGTCAGTTTTCGGAGAAGTGGATCTTCCCATAACTATTGGACCTCAGACGTTCAAAATCACTTTCCAAGTTATGGACATTCCAGCACAATACAGTTGTTTGCTAGGTCGCCCATGGATTCATGAGGCTGGGGCAATTACTTCAACACTTCATCAGAAACTGAAGTTCATAAGAAATGACAAATTGGTAACCGTATGTGGAGAACGAGCTCTGATCGTCAGCAACCTGTCATCATTCTCTGACATAGAACCAAAAGAAGTTGTTGGAACTAAATTCCAAGCACTTTCCTTAGACAAAGGAAAGGAGAAAGCAGCGTCTATCTCTTCATACAAAGATGCAATCCAAGTTATAAAGGATGGCACTACCAGTGGTTGGGGGCACATTAATATTCCTACCAACAACAAGAACAGAACAGGAATTGGATTCTTTCCAACATCATCGAAAGCTATCCCAGGGATTGAGGTAGTTCTCCCCATTCAAGAAGCTTTCTGCAGTGGAGGTTTTCTTCAACCTGTTCAACAAACAGTCAATACCATCGGTACGGAAAACACCGATGAAGAGGAATGGTTATCCTATCTTAACAAAGCAGGATACATCTCCCTACTAGAGTCTGAATCACCTTGCTATTATCCGACTAAAGGATCTGAAAGTAAGACTCAACCAAGCAGGGATGAAGTTACTGACAGCTTCACCACCAGAAATCATGGTTCATCAGAAGAAGTTCCTCCTATCCCCGAAGAGACTTGGGATACATTAGGAGAACCAAGCGGAAAATTCGACTACATGGTGAAATACTCCGCTCCTGAAAGTTCAAGAATCTCTCTTGAAGATATTGTTCCAACTGGATGGAACATTGATTATGAGTACCTCTCTCAGCCAAAAGAGATGTATAACCCTTGCTATTCATCATCATCTACTGGTGAAATCATCATTGAGGATTATATCCCCAAGTCACCTTCCGAGGCTACGGATCTAGAGTTCACATATCTAGTCAATGCCATCTTGGGAGAAGAGCAAGACCAAAATACAGAAGAGGACGATCTCGAAAGTGTCTCCGACAACGAGTCTCTCCATTCAGAAGATTGGAAGTTTCCTCAAAAGAAAGTTCGACATACTCCACTTGGAAAGGGGTATGCTCACACCGCTCAGTCTGCTGAAGTAGAAAAAGATCGTCTGAGTGTTGCAAAGACAGTGGTTGGTAAATCAAGACCTACCACAGGCCAGCTTAAGCCTAAGGTTCCAGATTACTTAGTGCACAATGGGGTTCGCCACTACTGGACAGCTGTTGAAGTTTCAACTGTTGTTCGCACTCCTAAGTAGGAACTTTCACCGTTATTTTGTCCTCTCACCATAGCCCAGGGTGAAGAGATGTTTCATAGGGCTTTGCATTTTACTATTTCTTAGGAAAATGTCCCTCTTTGCTTCGCCCAAAGCAATAGAGTTTTGTTTTATAGGGTCTTTGTTTCAAGAAATGACTGTCCATAAATAAAAATGTCATTCTGTTCCTTCGTTTAGTTTTCCCTTTTCTTTTTTTCGGAAATTGGTAATCCTAAAAAACACCTTAAAAAACATCAAATATTCCATTAACTGCATACACCGAGTCTTCCCTCGTTGTCTAAATAAAACTTATCACACATATGAAGATTAATCATAAAATACCCCGTTGAAACGTGCGACCGTATGACTTCTCCAAGCTTTGAGTTTCCTGTATTCGAGGCAGAGGAAGAAGAAGACGAAGAAATATCAAAGGAAATTTCACGATTACTTCAACAAAAGGAAGAGGCCATTCAGCCATACAATGAGCCTCTAGAGATCATTAACCTTGGTTCCGATGGAAACAAAAAAGAGGTTAAGATTGGAGCTTCGCTCAGTTCAGAGATCAGAGAGAGTTTGATACAGCTGCTCAAAGAATTCTTAGATATCTTCGCTTGGTCTTATCAAGATATGCCAGGGTTGGATACCAGTATAGTGGAGCATCACTTGCCATTAAAAGCAGAATGCCCTCCGGTCAAGCAAAAATTAAGAAGAACTCATCCGGAGATGGCCATGAAAATCAAAGAGGAAGTTCAAAAGCAGATCAACGCAGATTTCCTCGTCACTTCAGAATACCCTCAGTGGTTAGCTAACATTGTTCCCGTTCCTAAGAAAGACGGAAAAGTCCGCATGTGCGTCGACTACAGAGATTTGAACAAAGCTAGCCCTAAGGATGATTTTCCTTTACCACATATTGATATGTTGGTAGACAGTACAGCAAAATCCAAAGTTTTCTCATTCATGGACGGATTTTCAGGATACAACCAAATCAAAATGGCACCTGAGGACATGGAAAAAACAGCTTTCATCACCCCCTGGGGCACGTTCTGCTACCGTGTTATGCCTTTTGGACTAAAGAACGCAAGGGCAACTTATCAAAGGGCCATGACTACGCTTTTCCACGACATGATGCATAAAGAAGTGGAAGTCTATGTGGACGACATGATTGCCAAATCAGAAAATGAAGAAGATCACATACAGAATCTGACAAAGTTATTTCAACGCTTACGAAAGTTTCAGCTTCGCCTGAACCCCAACAAGTGCACCTTTGGTGTCTATTCAGGAAAACTCCTTGGTTTCATTGTCAGCAAACGAGGAATTGAAGTAGATCCAGACAAGGTCAAGGCAATTCAAGAAATGCCTTCGCCCAGAACCGAGAAACAAGTTAGAGGATTTCTTGGACGTTTGAATTACATCTCGAGATTCATATATCTCATGACTGCAACTTGCGCTCCTATTTTCAAACTTCTACGGAAAAATCAAAGTTGCGTCTGGACAGACGATTGTCAAAAAGCGTTCGACAGCATTAAGGAATATCTGCTCGAACCACCCATCTTATCTCCTCCAGTGGAAGGAAGACCTTTGATAATGTACTTAACCGTCTTAGAAGATTCCATGGGTTGTGTCCTTGGACAGCAAGACGAGACGAAGAGAAAAGAGCATGCCATTTACTACCTAAGCAAAAAATTCACTGACTGTGAATCCCGCTACTCCATGCTCGAGAAGACGTGTTGTGCTTTGGCCTGGGCTGCCAAGCGTCTCCGCCAGTACATGATTCGACATACTACTTGTTTGATCTCTCATATGGATCCAATCAAGTACATCTTTGAGAAGCCTGCCTTAACCGGGAGAATTGCCCGTTGGCAGATGTTGTTATCAGAATATGACATTGAGTATCACGCACAGAAAGCCGTGAAAGGAAGCATTCTAGCTGAGCACCTGGCTCACCATCCACTCAATGGTCATGAATCAACCAGTTTCGACTTTCCGGACGAGGACGTCATGTACCTCAAGATGAAAGATTACGACGAGCCACTACCAGACGAAGGACCTGAGATAGGATCCCAGTGGGGCTTAATCTTTGACGGAGCTGTCAATGCTTATGGACGAGGAATTGGGGCAATCATTGTTACACCTCAGGGTACCCATATTCCGTTTACTGCCAGATTAACTTTCAAATGCACAAACAATGAGGCCAAATATGAAGCCTGCATCATGGGTCTCGAAGAAGCCATGGATCTAAGAATCAAACACTTGGATGTATACGGAGATTCTGCTTTGGTCATCAATCAAATCAAAGGAGAATGGGAAACACGCTAACCAGGGCTAATTCCTTACAAAGACTACGCGAGAAGATTGTTACCATTCTTCGACAGGGTAGATTTTCATCACATTCCTCGTGAAGAAAACAATTTGGCTGATGCATTAGCCACACTCTCTTCCATGATTAGGATAAATCATTGGAATGACATTCCTCGGATCGATGTTATGCGCCTGGATAGGCCCGCTCATGTTTTCACAGTAGAAGCAATCATCGACGACAAACTGTGGTATCACGACATCAAGAACTTTCTTCAAAAGCAAGAGTACCCTCTTGGGGCATCAAAGAAAGATAGAAAGACTTTGAGAAAGTTAGCTTGTAGATTCTTCTTGAATAAAGATGTTCTGTACAAGAGAAACTTCGACATGGTTCTGCTCAGATGCGTTGACAGAAAAGAAGCAGAAATACTCATGAGAGAAATACATGAAGGTTCCTTTGGTACTCACACCAATGGACATACCATGACAAGGAAAATACTGAGAGCAGGATATTATTGGCTGACGATGGAGTCAGATTGCTACCACTACGCAAAGAGGTGTCACAAATGTCAGATCTACGCCGATAAAATTCATGTGCCACCATCTCTTCTCAACATACTCTCTTCCCCTTGGCCTTTCTCCATGTGGGGAATCGACATGATTGGAATGATCGAACCAAAAGCGTCCAACGAACATCACAACTCATCTCCTTACAGACCAAAGATGAATGGAGCTGTAGAAGCAGCTAACAAAAACATCAAGAAAATCATTCAGAAGATGGTCATCACTTACAAAGATTGGCATGAAATGCTCCCGTATGCTCTTCATGGTTACCGTACATCAGTACGTACTTCGACTGGAGCAACTCCTTTCTCCCTTGTATATGGCATGGAGGCAGTCCTACCTCTAGAGGTTGAGATTCCATCAATGAGAGTCTTGATGGAGGAAAAATTAACAGAAGCTGAGTGGTGTCAAAGCAGATTCGATGAATTAAACTTAATCGAAGAAAAGCGCATGACAGCTTTATGCCACGGACAGCTATATCAACAAAGAATGAAGAAAGCTTTCAACAAAAAGGTTCGACCTCGCACAATCAAAGAAGGCGACCTTGTACTCAAAAAGATTCAATCTTTTCTCACAGATTCGAGAGGGAAATGGACTCCCAATTATGACGGCCCCTACGTGGTCAAGAGAGCTTTCTCAGGAGGAGCCTTAATACTCACGACTATGGATGGAGAAGAATTCACCCGTCCTGTGAACGTCGACGCAGTCAAGAAATACTTCGCCTAAATAAACAAAAGAACAGCTCGCTAAGTTGAAAACTCGCAAAGAGCGACTTAGGCAAAAAAGAGCGTCTCGGTGAATCGAAAACCCGAAAGGGCGATTCAGGCAAAAATTAGAGACATAAAAAAAATATATATTAATCAATCCCGGTAGACTTAAAACCCGAAAGGGGTAGTTTACGCAAAAGTTAGGGATATATGGCAAGTAACTGTGTTCAGGACAAACTTGATCATTCAAAATCCATAGCGGAGTATTCATCAGCAGTAGGTCATCTTCTTCGAAGCACGAATACAGCGCAACTCGGAGTGGAAGGGAAAGATAACGGTCGTCACGTTTCATCGTAGCCCTTTTCCCGAAAATTACCAATTTCCAACTTTGTAAATACTCCATGGAATCAAGCATTTGGCTGATTACCATTCCATATATAATAATTTGAGCCTTGTGCTTTTCCTTTGCAATCTAGTCTTATTCAGTTTCTTGAAATGCATTTTAAGTTTAAACAGTCATTTTCTTGAAACAAATGTTTTCATAAAATAAAAATGAATTTACTTGCAAAAATAAAGGTGAAATTTCTTTCTAAGGTTTACAAACAATAGGAAGAATGCAAACAGTTGCTCCGAGAACGGTTGAGACTCCGGGAACCAATATTTCCCCATGAGGTCGCTTTGCGAACATCTCCCGATGACGGATCTTTACTTCAATTCATATTACTTACTTCGGACAGCGGACAACTGATAACCAGATATTCCCAACAGAGTTCGAACTCCAAGAAGAGGACATCTTCTGATCAACAAGAATTCAAGTCGTATCTTAGGATTTTCCATCCGCGACAATTCTATTCACATTCACTTTACATTTTATCATTGTCATAATATTCATGCATACATTACATCATAATTGCATAGCCGAATCAGGCTTTGATCCTGTGAATGCCTAAGTCATTTAGGCATGAACTCAAGTTTCCCCTGCAAGTTCCGGAGAAACTTTTTCCTTCGAAACAACAGTTCATACACAAGGATCTCACCAAGCAAGTCAACAGATGGTAGTCTCCCTCAAAGAGATAGTTTGTTCACTTTTGGAATTCCTCAGCCGAGAATCTCCTGCAGAGCGACATTCGACAGCCTTCTTCAGATAAGATGGTCTGCTTCACATTTTGGAATTCCCTACAGGTTTGGTATTTCCCCAGCAGGGTCAAGAGGTGCCACTTCTTGTCAAAGAAAAATTCAGAATCTCCCAGCAGATCGACAAATGATTCCCCAGCAGAGTCAGCGAATGGTAGTCTTCGTCCAGAAGATAGTTCAGATTCCCTAACAAAGTCAGCAAATGGCAGTCTCTTTCAGCAGAAGACAGTTTGCTCACTTTCTATCATAACAAAGTCAGCAAATGGCAGTCTCTTTCAGTAGAAGACAATTTGCTCACTTTCCTTCATGACAAAGTCAGCAAATGGCAGTCTCTTTCAGCAGAAGACAGTTTGCTCACTTTCTTTCATGACAGGGTCGACAAATGGCAGTCTTTTCCCAAGAAAAGACAGTTTGTCTGTTAAATACTCAAGAGATCGACAAATGGCAGTTTCTTCGAACAGTTTGTCTGTTTCTGGGATGTTTAACTCCCCACAGAGTCGATGAATGGCAGTTTTCCTCTTAGGAAAACAGTTCGTTGATTCCCCAGGCATCAGTTGACGAATGGCAGTTTTCACCCCGAAAACAGTTCGTCCGCCTTCAAACAAAGTCATTAGCCCCTCAAAAGATCATGAGGCCATATGACATTCTTTCAAAGACGTCAAGTCAAAAGGGAAGATGGTGAAGTTTCTCTACAGCCGTCAAATGGCATCTTATCTCCAAGCGCTGATAAGAAGTTTGACGAGGAAACAAACCTTTGAAGTTTCTCTACAGCCGTCAAATGGCATCTTACCTCCAAGCGCTGGTGAGAAGTTTGACGAGGAAGCAAACCTTTGAAGTTTCTTTACTACCGTCAAATGGCATCTTATCTCCAAGCGCTGATAAGAAGTTTGACGAGGAAACAAACCTTTGAAGTTTCTCTACAGCCGTCAAATGGCATCTTACCTCCAAGCGCTGGTAAGAAGTTTGATGAGGAAACAGACCTTTGGAGATTTTCTCTTTATCTGAGATATTGTCCAAACGCAACTGAGACCAGTTTCGAGATTTGGACATCCGGAACGAGAGGAGGTTGTTTACCTTTTTCTAAGTATCAACACTTAGTTAAAGAAGATGGATTGCGCATCCTATACTGCCATCCATTCGCCAGAATCCACATCAAGTATTTCTGCAGGAGTTTGTCTCCTCATCCCCCGCCAAGTGCGACAACGGGATCAAGTCATGCAAAGATTTTTATCAATTACAACATCTCAGGAGCGCCCAAAATTCGGGCATTCCTCGATATTTAAGTCTCTTTTACGCCGGAAAGATCGAGATATCAATCTCTCTCCCTCCAGATAAAAGAAACTTAAATAGGGGCATCTGTCATACCCTAATTTTTGACCCCCCTGAGATGGCATATCTTCAGGATTTTTCATCAGGTCAAGACAAGTTCCCAAAGCAGTTACTTCTCCATCTGGTATCTAATCGAGGATGCTCAAAGACAAGAAAGCTCAGGCAAAGGATCAATCAATACAAGGATTAGTCCCTAATACAATCATGGGGCTCAAGGACTTCATTTTTCTCATCTATGATTGATTAGACATCCAGTCATCTGATTACAGGTTTACTCAGGTCACCAAACTAGGGTTTTGAGCCTATCAAGGACTGAAATCAGGGATCACATTTGGGAAGCCCTAAAAAACCTCAGGGGATCATTCAAAGACATCAATCATCTTCAAAGATCTCATATTACAAGATCCACCGGACATCACACTTCAATTCAAAGTCTACAGTCATTATTTTCACATGGTCGACAAATTAGGGTTTTGACCTAATTCACCAAGATAGTGGACTTTTAATCAGGGCATGAATCCAAAAATCAAGACATGATTCAAAAATCTCTACTACCTCAATATAATCCATTTACATCATTCATTTGAGGAGAAGATCTTGTTTCTACACAAAAGCCCAAAAATTCACTTTGTCAGGGAAAAGTCAACTGTGAAGGATCATCATTGACTTTTAAGGTTTTTGGTCAAATAATGATTTTCAAAGATCAATATCATCAATATATGGATGTCAAAGTCATTTGACCAAAGAAATTCAAATAAATTCATCAAGGAACAAAAAGTCGGGAATTAGGGTTTTTGAAGGCATGGTGAGAACTCAAATTTTCACCTACACAACTCAAAAAAACTTCCAACATGAAAGTTGTAGATCTTGCAAAATAAAACAACATCTTACAAGGGAACTTTTTTCAAAAGATCAACCATTTATGAAGTTTTGGAAATTTTGAAGTTTAGGTCATAAACACTTAGAAATTTTTCTAAGTGTTTTAACCTAGTTTTCATCCAACTTTGGGCTCATTTTTCACAAATTTCCCAAATGATTCTGAAGAAGACATAAACTAATGATTTGAAGTAGATGTTTAGGGCTTTCCAAATTGTGTTCAACCTTCTCCAAATTCAATTTGAGCTAGGAGTTATGCTTGTTCAAAGTTGGCCTCATGAAGTAAAATTATAGGTCATGTGCAAGTTGGAACTTTGCAATTTTGTGCATTTTGCTTCATGAATGGATGCTACACGACCCATAACATGTCTGAAACAATACCATGCATTCATTTTCACCATGGCATGAAGATTGAAGAAGATTCCCAAAAGCAAGAACATGTGATTATGTAATCATTACTTTTGAGAATTTATGATAAGCAATGATTCACCAATTGGAATCTTCTCCTAAGCCAATAGAAACTTGCTACATATCAGAAATGTTCCCTAAGATCCTGCAAGATCAATGGATAGGGGAAGCTAGCCCGAAAATGCATCATTGCATTTTGGAGATTCTTTGAATTTCTTCATGGCTAAGAAACCAAACTCACTACACTAAGCAAGCTCACCACAGCCAATTGATCTGCATCCATTTGCCTATAAATAGAGGCCTCATTCTCATTCAGAAAACACACCAAAGCAACAAAATTCTTGCTTTCTCTCTTCTTTCTTCATACTTAAGGTTTTCAAAGGTTCTTTGGCAAGAAGACTCGGATTCTTCAAACCAAAGCTCTTCCTTTGGAATTAAGTATTCAAACACATTAGGGAAGTCATTTAGAGGTGATCCAGACCTCTGAAACACTTTTGTAAGTGAAGAATCATCATCTTCACCTCTCACTTGGAGCTGTTGCAGTTGGAGGTCCATAGAGTAATTCAGGAGGTTTCAAGCCAAGCCAATCATCCAGGCACACTCCTCAGGTCATAGTGAAGCTAACCAGATGGCTGCAGCTCGTCTGTAACTCCAAATTCAACAACCTCCATGTCCACTTGAAGCTCAAATCGAGGGAGGTCCATAGAACAATTCAGAAGGATTCAGGCTACAATAAGCATCCAGTTAGCATCATTGAGTCTCAGGGAAGCTATTGAGATCATTCATTCAAGCCCAGGTGGTCTCTATCATCCTCACGACCTCCATTTTCAGAGGTAAGTTTCTGAACCTCACTTCTCTAATTTAAGTACTCTTTGTGAAATAGCTCGATTCTATCTTGTTCAGCATCATCAGAGGATTGAAAACCCTCTATCATCATCCATTTATCTTTCAGTATAGTCATTTAATTTGATTTTGAAATTTTAGGGTTCTTCACGATTTCTGGTAAATTAGTTAGATGTAGTTAATATTAATTCATGTTAGTTACATATTTAGAATCGTGAGTGAATTTAGAGCAAGTTTCATGTTTACATCATTGCAAATGGTTGAGAGTTGAGAGAGTTCAGAAATTTGAATTGATGGAGCTTGAGGTTGAAGACGAAGATGGAGGGTGGCGCCATTTTTCAAATCTCTGAGCGAAGTTTGTTTTATTTTTAATGATAGGCGTTTCCTTAACGAATGAATAACTTGCCCTAGTGGCCACACATGCGCTCTTAGTCTCCTCATGCCCAAGGTCTGGGGTTCGAATCCCCCTCGCCTCAGACCTTTTGATTTTATTTTCTTTTTTCCACTCTATGCACTAGACAACACACATATTGCAATGAAATGCCCTCTATAACACCATGCGCGCGTTGGCTGGTTGGTGTGTGTTTTGATTGTTGGCTTCAAGGGCGTGGGTTCAAACCATGGTGAGGCCAAAATATTTTTTTATCACTTTTCCTTTTCATTTTCTTCACAACTTCACATAATTAATTCACTTATCAAATTAAATCATTTTCACTTCATTTTTCACACACTTTTTATTTAACATATCTATTTTGTGAATAATCAAAAAAATCATAAAAATATTATTTATTTCATGTATTTTAATTAGGTTTAAAATAGTATGTTTTTAAGTGTTTTCTTAAATACTTTAAATATATATTGTCACTTTATTTTAACCTAATCACTTTGTAAATAAGTTTATGATAAAACCCTAATTGTTTAGGTCTTAATTAGTTAAAAATCTTTATTTTTACCTTAATTAAGTTGACTTTTGTCAATTTTCAAAACTGTTTTCAATCTCCGAATAAATCAAATGATTAGGGTTTTCAAACAACAAAACCTTGTATCATTCAAAATCATTTTCAATTGCTTTTACACCAGTACTGTAAAGTACTGGGCCTCTAATAGAGTGTAAGTCCCAAAAACCTTCTCTTCTTAGCTTGTTTTCAAAACTGTATTTTCAAAATCTTCTTTCTGTTTTCAAAACATTCTTCTGGTATTTGAAGGGCATTATTCCCGGTGAAACTCTTCAGATACCTATGTGACCTTTGTCCATCTTCACTTCTTCTGTTTTCAAAAACCATTAACTGTTTATCATATATATATATTCAACTGTTATCAACAAAACAACAAAAATTACTGTTGAGGCTCTGTACATACTTCTTCAATGGCCTCCACTCCATCCAGGTTAGGCTTTACAAGCTTTCAATTTACAGTCTTTATTTAAATTACTGTCAAATATAAACTGTGCATATATTAGTTTAGAACTACGTTTGAGTATAAACTCTAGGACAGTTAAACTATATATATATTATAGGAATATGACCTAGGATTGAGAATGTCTTCCCGGTGAAGGCTCTTTCCTAATTAGAGATCTGTAGTTCAAACCCCCAAGATGAATTATTCCCGGTGAAACATCTTGGTAAAAACCTTAGAATCCAAATAATAGGACACATCCACCCAAAGAGGAATTATTCCCGGTGAAACCTCTTACCCATTTGCTTAGAGCCAAGATAAGTTCAAAACTACATAGCTTTCTCTTGTGCTATAACAAGGACCCTCGATTAGCCTCCTCTTGGGCTTTGTACAAGGACCCACAGGCTTCTTAAAAGCATTTCCAGCTTCCTCTTGAGCTTGTATACAAGGACCCATCAGGTTTCTTATAAACATAGGAACAGGTCTTTAGTCACCTTTTAGCCTACCCTGGTGAGTTTCTTCCAATTTAAACTAGACTTTAAACAAGCTAAGTTTGTCTCAATTTTGCATTGAGTACACCTTTTGGAATGAGAGACATGGACAGTCTCTGTCACCCTTATCTTCATCAATCTTCCTTAGCAGAGTCTAGGATCCATGCTTTGGGTCATCCTCAGCATTGAGTCAGCCTTCATCTTGGGCTTTAAACAAGAAGTCTCCATTAGATAATCTTTCTACCATTCATTTTCAACAAAACCCCTGGAAAGGGTTAGCCTCCAAAGTCAATTAAAATCAACCTCCATTTCAATAAATCCCTGGAAAGGGTTAGCTTCCACACATTCTTTCATTTTTAATATAAATCCCTGGAAAGGGTTAGCTTCCACACAATCTGTCATTTTAACAAAAACCCCTGGAAAGGGTTAGCCTCCAAAATCAATCTATCATTTCAATAATAACCCCTGGAAAGGGTTAGCCTCCAAAGTCAATTAATAAAAAATGTCAAAAAAATAAAGATTCATTTCTCTTAGGAGATAATTTCCCCAAAAGAGTCAAAACCCCTGGAAAGGGTCAGCCTCCAAAAACATGATAAAGTCAGTCTTTTAACAGACAAATTCACCAGCTGAGTCAAAATCCCTGGAAAGGGTTAGCTTCCAAAGAAAAACAGTCTTTTAATAAATAAAATCTCCTCAGTAGAGTCAAAACCAACAAAAACAGTTAGCCTCAACCTTGGGCTTCATACAAGGCACCCAAACAATAAAACTCCCCTGTCAAGAGTCAGCCTCAACCTTGGGCATTGTACAAGGCAAATAATAGAGTCTCCCCAGTGAGTCCTTCATCATTCAGTAGCCACAACCTTGGGCTTTGTACAAGGCAGATAAACCATACTTTCATGTGTCAAAGATTCCTAACACCTAGGATCTTTTCCCCTTAGAGTCATCCATACTCAATTCATTTATTTAAGAGTCTGCCACAACCTTGGGCTTTGTACAAGGCAGAAAATAATGTTTTCCCTAGCTAGAGTTAGCCACAACCTTGGGCTTTGTACAAGGCACATAAAATAGAGTCATTCATTCAATTATCCTCAACAGTTAGCCACAACCTTGGGCTTTGTACAAGGCACACAAATAGAGTATCCCTAAATAAGAGTCAGCCTCAATTCTGGGCTTTGTACAGAACACAAAAATACCCTGTAATTAATTCCCAGTGGAGTCATCTCCCAGAGTCAATAATATTAATTAATCAATCAAAAAGCCTCAAGCTTGGGCCTCATACAAGCCAGCTAAAGTCAAATCTTTTATACAGTAGATAGACATAGCTTATCTCTATAGAGAGATATTTTTACTACTCTACCACATTCAAACAAACAAACATTTCAATTTCAATTTCAATCAAAGTCTCCCATTTAGGACTCTGAAAGACATGCTCTGGCACATCCCCAGACTTGTACACTTTCCCTAATTTGGATGAGCATCTTTCTTTCATTTTAGAGGCACGATGGCTGTCATACTTGATCAACCAAGTAGACTCCCCTCTTGAATGAAATGAATCCAGTTATTCTGTCACTCCTTTAAATGTTTGTGGTAGAATAGTACAAATTGTTAGAACAAGATTTGTTCTGATCAATTATCTTAGTTTTGATGATAACAATAATATGAATTTTGCTTAAGATAATATGGTACTCTAATCCAATGCAATTTCCTTTTCAGGAAATATATAAAGAGTATGCATAATTCAGCGCTCAGAAGCTTTGTCTCAAAGGGTTCAGCATGCAACATCAGAACATGGTCTGGCAAGACATCAGAAGATGGTCGAAGCAGAATCAGAACATGGGTCTATGGAAGCATCAGAAGAACATGAGATCAGAAGCACTGAAGTTCTGATGGTATCACGCTCAGAAGCACTTCAAGGTCAGAAGATCAGAAGATGCTTTGCACCAAGCTGTTTGACTCTGATGATATTCAAACGTTGTATTCACAAACATCAGATCAGAAGGAAGTACAAGTGGCAAGCTACGCTGACTGACAAAAGGAACGTTAAAAGCTATTATAGGCTACGTCAGTAGACACAGCGTGAACAAGGCTCGAGGTAGTTGACAAAAGCGTATAACATTAAATGCGATGCTGTACGGAACACGCAAAGCATTAAATGCACTCAACGGTCATCTTCTCCAACGCCTATAAATATGAAGTTCTGATGAGAAGCAAGAAAAAATGATTCTAACGATCCTGAACAAAACAACTCACATTAACTTGCTGAAACTCTGTTCTATTCAAAGCTCAGAATCTTCATCTTCATCAAAGCTCACTACATTGCTGTTGTAATATATTAGTGAGATTAAGCTTAAACGTTAAGAGAAATATCACAGTTTGTGATTATAGCTTTTAAGAAGCAATTGTAATACTCTTAGAATTGATTACATTAAGTTGTAAGGAACTAGAGTGATCGTGTGGATCAGAATACTCTAGAAAGTCTTGGAGGTTATCTAAGCAGGTTGTAACTAGAGTGATCGTGTGGATCAGAATACTCTAGAAAAGTCTTAGAGGGTATCTAAGCAGTTGTTCCTGGAGTGATCAGTGTGTGATCAGAAGACTCTAGAAGACTTAGTTGCTGACTAAGTGGAGAACCATTGTAATCCGTGCGATTAGTGGATTAAATCCTCAGTTGAGGTAAATCATCTCTGCGGGGGTGGACTGGAGTAGTTTAGTTAACAACGAACCAGGATAAAAATAACTGTGCAATTTATTTTTATCTGTCAAGTTTTTAAAGCTACACTTATTCAAACCCCCCCTTTCTAAGTGTTTTTCTATCCTTCAATTGGCATCAGAGCGCCGGTTCTAAGGTGCAAGCACTTAACCGTGTTTAGAAAAGATTCAGGAAGAGAAAAACGCTTCAGTAAAAGATGGTTGATGAAAGTGAAAAGTCTACACCTGCATCTACATCTGGCTCTGCTGAGCAACACAACAGTAACAATGGTTATACTAGACCGCCGGTATTTGATGGTGAAAACTTTGAATACTGGAAAGATAAACTGGAAAGTTACTTTCTTGGTCTAGATGGTGATCTATGGGATCTTCTGATGGATGGTTACAAACATCCAGTAAATGCCAGTGGCGTAAAGCTGACAAGGCAAGAAATGAATGATGATCAGAAGAAGCTTTTCAGGAATCATCATAAATGCAGAACTGTTTTGCTGAATGCTATCTCTCATGCTGAGTATGAGAAGATATCTAACAGGGAAACGGCCTATGACATATATGAGTCTTTGAAAATGACTCATGAAGGAAATGCTCAAGTCAAGGAGACTAAAGCTCTAGCTTTAATCCAGAAGTATGAAGCCTTCAAGATGGAGGATGATGAAGACATTGAAAAGATGTTTTCAAGATTTCAAACTCTTACTGCTGGATTGAGAGTTCTTGACAAGGGATACACCAAGGCTGATCACGTAAAGAAGATCATCAGAAGCTTACCCAGAAGATGGGGTCCTATGGTGACTGCATTCAAGATTGCAAAGAATCTGAATGAAGTTTCTCTGGAAGAGCTTATCAGTGCCTTGAGAAGTCATGAAATAGAGCTGGACGCAAATGAGCCTCAAAAGAAAGGTAAGTCTATTGCATTAAAATCCAATATCAAGAAATGCACTAACGCTTTTCAGGCTAGAGAAGAAGATCCTGAAGAATCAGAATCTGAAGAAGATGATGAACTGTCCTTGATCTCCAGAAGGCTGAATCAACTCTGGAAGAACAAGCAAAGGAAGTTCAGAGGCGTCAGAAGTTCAAAGAAATTTGAACGTTGAGAATCTTCTGATGATAGAAGATTTAACAAGAAGAAGGTCATGTGCTATGAATGCAATGAGCCTGGACACTTCAAGAATGAATGTCCAAAACCATATTCTGAAAGAATATGATTTAAGTTTCAGGAAGTTCTTATCTAGAAGTATTGGCAGAAGTCAGCTAGCTTCTATGATATATGCTGTGTCTGGAAACAAAAGAGTCGGCATTGGTTTTGAGGGTGAAACCCCATACAAACTTGAACCTGTTGATGAAATGAAATTCACATACAAGCCATTGTATGATCAGTTCAAGTATGGCCACTCCCATGATATTAGGCACACTTCACATGCTCAAAGTTTTCACATAACACACACCAAAAAGCATGTGACACAACCTAGGAAATATCATGAAACTCACATTAAAAATTATCATGCTGTTCCTCCTATTGCTTACAATGTTAAACCCAAGTTCAATCAGAACTTGAGAAAATCTAACAAGAAAGGACCCAAAAAGATCTGGGTACCTAAGGATAAGATTATTCCTATTGCAGATATCCTTGGCTGCAAAAAGGACAAAGCACAACATGTCGTGGTACCTGGACTCTGGATGCTCACGACACATGACAGGAAGAAGGTCTATGTTCCAAGACCTGGTGCTTAAGTCTGGAGGAGAAGTCAAGTTTGGAGGAGATCAGAAGGGCAAGATAATTGGCTCTGGAACTATAAAGTCTGGTAACTCTCCCTCCATTTCTAATGTACTTCTTGTAGAAGGATTAACACATAACCTCTTATCTATTAGTCAATTGAGTGAAAATGGTTATGATATAATCTTTAATCAAGAGTCTTGCAAGGCTGTAAATCAGAAGGATGACTCAATCCTATTTACAGGCAAGAGGAAGAACAACATTTATAAGACAGATCTGCAAGATCTTATGAGTCAGAAGGTGACTTGTCTTATGTCTGTTTCTGACGAGCAGTGGGTCTGGCACAGAAGATTAGGTCATGCTAGTTTGAGAAAGATTTCTCAGATTAACAAACTGGATCTTGTCAGAGGACTCCCTAATCTGAAATTCAAATCAGATGCTCTTTGTGAAGCATGTCAGAAGGGCAAGTTCTCCAAACCTACATTCAAGTCCAAGAATGTTGTTTCTACCTCAAGGCCATTAGAACTCTTGCACATTGATCTGTTTGACCCAGTCAAAACAGCATCTGTCAGAGGGAAGAAATATGGATTAGTCATCGTAGATGATTATAGCCGCTGGACATGGGTAAAATTCTTGAAACACAAGGATGAGTCTCATTCAGTGTTCTTTGATTTCTGCATTCAGATTCAATCTGAAAAAGAGTGTAAAATCATAAAGGTCAGAAGTGATCATGGTGGTGAATTTGAGAACAGATCCTTTGAAGAATTCTTCAAAGAAAATGGTATTGCCCATGATTTCTCTTGTCCTAGAACTCCACAGCAAAATGGAGTTGTAGAACGAAAGAATAGGACTCTGCAAGAAATGGCCAGAACCATGATCAATGAAACCAATATGGCTAAGCATTTCTGGGCAAAAGCAATAAACACTGCATGCTATATTCAGAATAGAATCTCTATCAGACCTATTCTAAATAAGACTCCTTATGAATTGTGGAAGAATAGAAAGCCTAACATTTCATATTTCCATCCTTTTGGATGTGTATGCTTTATTCTGAATACTAAAGATCATCTTGGTAAGTTTGATTCCAAAGCACAAAAATGTTTCCTTCTTGGATATTCTGAACGCTCAAAAGGCTACAGAGTATACAATACTGAAACATTGATTGTAGAAGAATCAATCAATATCAGGTTTGATGATAAGCTTGGTTCTGAAAAACCAAAGCAGTTTGATAATTTTGCAGATTGGGATATTGATATACCAGAAGTTGGCAGTCTCAGAAGCAATGGATCAGAAGATCATTCAGATTTATATCAGCACACTTCAGAAGGAGTGTCTCCAGAAGAGAAACGTGATCAATTTAGAAGCAGTGATCAGAAGGCGTAAAGCCTATTGAATATTTCACAGCTGTCATCCATTATCTGATGGTGAACACGTGTCTGTGCGGTTAGTACGAAGCGTGCAGTTGAAAAGACGCCGACCTAGGTAACTGTTTCAAATCATTTCTTTTTCCACGATCTCTCTCCTCACGTCACTCGTCATTTAATGAAAATGATTTCTTTTGATTCTGAAACTATTCAATTTGTTTATTTATTCTTTTTCATTTTCTAGTTTATATTTGTCCCCTTATATTCTTTTCAAATCATATCATACATCTTTTTCGCTCCCTTGTCTCTCTTTCTTCTTGCATTCTCTCGTTTGAAAAGTTCTTAGCCGTTTTCTAAAACCCTAATCGAAAACCCAGTTCGCTTCTCTTGCTCGTTTTTGTTCATTCTGCATCCATGGCTGCCTTCTCATCCCAAAATGCTGAGTCATCTGTTCCTCATCATCTCCAAGAAGAAACTTTGCAACTTACTCCTGTTGTTGCATGCTCTATTCCCAAGGACAAATTAGAAGTTCTATGTGAACTTATTGTTGATTTTGACAACCTTGAAAAACATGGATTTCATCTTAAAGAAGACATCATCTTTCAAGGATGGACCTCGTTGTTTGCTGAGTTCGTTGGCCCAGTTTATCCGGATCTTGTCAAGGAGTTCTGGGCACATGCTGTGGTTGCTCCAAAATCAATACTTTCTTTCGTTCATGGAAAGTTTGTTGTTATTACTGAAAACATCCTAAGAGTGATGTTTGATCTGAAAAACGCTGAAGGAGCTTTTGAAATCGATAAAAGGGAAATTTGGGAAGATGTTCTATCCACTCTCTATCCAAATGTCAAGAAAACAAAACACGTCAAGGATTTGAGAGATATCTACAAAATCTGGACAAAGATCATTCTTGGGTGTTTCTACCATAGGAAAGCAACACATGCTTCGGATTTCATCAGTAATGAGCAAAAGTATATTCTTTATTGCATTGCCACTGGGAAGAAGGTTGATGCGATCTACATCATCTTCAACCACTTATGGAAAGCAGTAAAGGATTCCAGAAACGCTTTCAGAGAAAAAGGTGGAACAATCATTCCTTTTGGAAGGATTATTTCAAATCTTTTAGTGCATTCAAAGATTGTTGAAAGCTTGGAATCTGAAGGTATTGTGAAAGACCTTGCTGTCACATCTGGGGCTTGTCTGAATGCATTCACTTTGAAGAAGATGAAAGTAATTAAGACTATCAGTAAGACTCCTCAACCTCTTACTGATACAAGAATCAGAAGAGCACCTGTTCTTGCTGAGTTTGAAACTTTCTTCAACTGTGAGGTACCTGTAGTCAAAACTAGGTATCTGTTATCACAAGAAGAAAATAAATATCTCAAAAATCAAGAGAAGGGTGCTCCAATGAAAATAAATAGGAAGAAGGAAGAAAGGACTAAAAGAAAGCACGATTATCCTTCTGCTGTCTCTAAGAAACAAGATGCTTCTAAAGAGGTCATTGCAAAGGTTGCTAAGTCTGTCTCTGATGAGTTTGAGAAGAAAGGGAAAGAAGCTGTTGAGAAGAAGAAAACAAGAAAAAGGAAGATGATTCTTCAAGAGTCTGATGAAGAAAATGTCTCTCAAGAGGCTGAGAATCAACCAGAAGTTCTGGCATATGTCAGAAGGAAAGAAATCGCTAGCGGCAAAGCAAAGATTATTGAAGAGCCGAAGAGTAAGAAGCAGAAGAAGACTGAGGATGTGGCCAAAGCTTTTCTGAGAGGTTCCAAAGGTATATGCATTTCTGAACCTGATTCTGTTCCTGCTGTTCGTTCAGAAGTTGCACCAATAGAGGTTGTCCCTACACCTGAACCAGAAAAAGCCACATCAAAATCTCCTGTCTTTGTCCATGTTCTTACACCTCCATCTTCTCCTATAACCATTCCTTCCTCTCCACCTACCATAAATCCTGTTCTGGATATACCACCCCTTCAAACTCTCTTTCCATCTCAACCTTCTCTCAATGCCACCCTTGAACATACTCCCTCCACCTCTCAAAACAATCCTTGTGATTCTCCTCTTCCAACCTCTGCATCACATGAGCAGCTGCTCCGTGATTGCAACTACACTCCCAAGCCTCGTCCTGAAGCTGAAGTGGTAGTGTTAGATTCTGATACTGAAGCAGAATCTTCTTATAGGTTGGATAGAGAACCTCATCCGTACTTCACTTCCAACCCTGCCTTTTCAAAAACCCAAATAAAATTCCGCCCTGTATATCCTATTGGTGTAGTTTTTGAAAACATAAAGAGGAATCTCAGAAGTACCTTTGATACTCTCAGAATTGCTGAAAGTTCTGGATTGAATGATGTTGCTATGCGGAACTTCTGGAGGATCTTTCGCAGAGAATCAGATGCTCTGTTTTTAGAACTTCAGGAAGCCTGTGTAGCTGCTGCCCCACGGCCTCGTGGAATTCTGAGGAATTATGAAGACTTCTGGTTTGCTAGTCTCAAAGGAAGACATCTGTTGGAAGAGAAGGCCTTCTTGGATGAGATGGAACAATTAAGGCTGGCTGCTGAAATGGAAGCAAATCCATGCAGGGATATTGTTATCTTTATTCCTGATTATCCTGTTCTGCTAGGAGACTTCAAGACTCTCTTTGACTATCTGAGGGAAAACCCGTCTGAGAAAGACCCAAGCTTGGTCATTCCAGAAGTTGTTGACCCACCAGAAGTCGAAGGTCCTTCTGCTCCCAGGAATCTAGCTGCCATTCTTCAAGCACTTGAGAATGGAGACTCGGAAATTCCTGCTGCAGAATATGGAGATGCTTCCATGCAAGAAGCAGATGCTGAAGATCATGTTGCTGAATCAGATCCTGTTGAGGAAATCCCTGCAAATGATCTATCCATGGAAGCTATAGATCAAGTTGCTATTCCTGTGGTTGAAAGCGTTGAAGCTTCTTCTGATGAATCTTCTCATCTTGCAAGGACTCTGGAAGAAATTCAGAGGAGACAGGATGAGCAAAGCTCACTCAATGCTGAGTATAGAGCTTTCATGGTGAGGCAAGATGGAAACAACAATGAGGTTCAAGAGATGCTGGCCAAGATCTTGTCAAGACTAGGGCCATCTTAGATTGAGTCTGTGTTGTTTCTTTCTTTTTCGTTGCATCTGTTTTTTGTGCATCTGATCTTACTCATCTTCATGTACTTCTGTACCTGCTGTTTGAACTTCAATGAAATCATCTTCTTCCTCCGTGTGTTTCGTTTTGTTTGTCTCTGAATCTTTTTTGCTTTTTGATGATATGACAAAAAGGGGGAGAAATATGAGATAAATGATTTGATTTAATCAGTTGCATTTACTAACAAGAACTGCAAGTTCTATATGGTTTAAGTGTTTTGCAGATATAAAGAAGTGAAGAGAATCTTCAAAGCAAACACAAGAAGCAAAACCATAAGAAGTGTTATTCTGTAAAAAGAATAAGCTCATGGAAACTGAAGCAAGCTGAGTGCTGTCAAGCTTCAGAAATCAGAAGCAAGAAAGAAGAATGAATCAGAAGCACTGATAATAGAATTTGATCCATATTTGTCTATTTGCTTTGACAAAATTCTATTTGCTCTGATACATTATTTTAGCCTATATGGCTCTGATACATATCATGTGTTCTAATATACATTTTATGTTCTGACTCGTTCATGCTGACTTTTGTCGTTTAGTTTTTGTTCTGTAACATTTCAGGATGTAGAGATGCTCTGATGATGCTCTGGTACATTCAACAATGTTCTGATACAAATCTAGCATGAAGTGATGTTGGTAAAAATTCAAAGCTCTGAAGCTATCCGAGGGAAGCAGAAATCAGAAGCTGTGAATGTTCTAAAGATCCAGAAAACTCAAGTTCTGAAGCTGTCCTAAATGGAAGCAGAAATCAGAAGCTGTGAATGTTCAGAAGATCAAAGAAATTCAAGTTCTGAAGCTGTCCTAGATGGAAGCAGAAGTCAGAAGCTGTGAATGTTCAGAAGATCAAAGAAATTCAAGTTCTGAAGCTGTCCTAGATGGAAGCAGGAATCAGAAGCTGTGAGTGTTCTAGGGATCTAAAGAAATTCTAGTTCTGAAGCTGTCCAATGGAAGCAAAAGTCAGAAGCTATGAATTTTCTAAAGACAGAAGCTTATGTGATCGTCTCTACCGAAATAATCAGGGAAGTCTTTTATTAAAGTTCTTCGAGTATTTATTTCAGGGGGAGATTATTTATCTCAGGGGGAGATTGTTAATCTCAGGGGGAGACATATTCGTATGCTTATGCTATAGCTGTGTAATTTGTCTTTTGCCGTCTGCTCTTTCTGATCGCAAATTCATATCATTTATATATGTTTTTGTCATCATCAAAAAGGGGGAGATTGTTAGAACAAGATTTGTTCTGATCAATTATCTTAGTTTTGATGATAACAATAATATGAATTTTGCTTAAGATAATATGGTACTCTAATCCAATGCAATTTCCTTTTCAGGAAATATATAAAGAGTATGCATAATTCAGCGCTCAGAAGCTTTGTCTCAAAGGGTTCAGCATGCAACATCAGAACATGGTCTGGCAAGACATCAGAAGATGGTCGAAGCAGAATCAGAACATGGGTCTATGGAAGCATCAGAAGAACATGAGATCAGAAGCACTGAAGTTCTGATGGTATCACGCTCAGAAGCACTTCAAGGTCAGAAGATCAGAAGATGCTTTGCACCAAGCTGTTTGACTCTGATGATATTCAAACGTTGTATTCACAAACATCAGATCAGAAGGAAGTACAAGTGGCAAGCTACGCTGACTGACAAAAGGAACGTTAAAAGCTATTATAGGCTACGTCAGTAGACACAGCGTGAACAAGGCTCGAGGTAGTTGACAAAAGCGTATAACATTAAATGTGATGCTGTACGGAACACGCAAAGCATTAAATGCACTCAACGGTCATCTTCTCCAACGCCTATAAATATGAAGTTCTGATGAGAAGCAAGAAAAAATGATTCTAACGATCCTGAACAAAACAACTCACATTAACTTGCTGAAACTCTGTTCTATTCAAAGCTCAGAATCTTCATCTTCATCAAAGCTCACTACATTGCTGTTGTAATATATTAGTGAGATTAAGCTTAAACGTTAAGAGAAATATCACAGTTTGTGATTATAGCTTTTAAGAAGCAATTGTAATACTCTTAGAATTGATTACATTAAGTTGTAAGGAACTAGAGTGATCGTGTGGATCAGAATACTCTAGAAAGTCTTAGAGGTTATCTAAGCAGGTTGTAACTAGAGTGATCGTGTGGATCAGAATACTCTAGAAAAGTCTTAGAGGGTATCTAAGCAGTTGTTCCTGGAGTGATCAGTGTGTGATCAGAAGACTCTGGAAGACTTAGTTGCTGACTAAGTGGAGAACCATTGTAATCCGTGCGATTAGTGGATTAAATCCTCAGTTGAGGTAAATCATCTCTGCGGGGGTGGACTGGAGTAATTTAGTTAACAGCGAACCAGGATAAAAATAACTGTGCAATTTATTTTTATCTGTCAAGTTTTTAAAGCTACACTTATTCAAACCCCCCCTTTCTAAGTGTTTTTCTATCCTTCACAAATACCTCTCTGTAAAGATGATTTCATGTCTCTTTACTGTAAACAGAGATTTAATTCCAAGCTTCAACCTTGAGCTTCAAGCAAGGCACAAAAAAAACAATTAATTTCCCTAGTTAGTTCCCCGAACTACATTAAGCTCTGACTTCCACTAGGGATATGTAGGCATGAGGTTCACAAGGAATCTCAGCGAGCTAATAAAATACCAAAAATAGTCAGTCTGTCTATCTGTCTGTCTTTTCAAATCAAATCAATTCCTTCCCCTAACACAAAGGAGAAACTTTCCCAATCATTAGCAGCAAACACAATCACAAATGACACAGAGAAGGTTCCTGTAGAGTACTATAGATATGTAGGGTGTTTAAACACTTCCCTATGTATAACCGACCCCCCGGACTCCAGAATTTCTAGTCTAGGTGAAATCCCCACACTTAGCAAACTCCTAGGGTTTAGTTGAGATCTTTTTTCCCCTTTCCTACTCGTAGGACAAATAAGAAAGTTCGTGTGATATCGTAGGAAGAACTGAAATAAAATTCATCCCACCACGGGCGCATTCTCCTTCCAAATTTCGCGTGAAGGGTTTAGCGTGCCGTCCTCCCAAGTGAAACGGGGAGGTAAAGAAAACGACCACCACAGCACTATATGTGAAGGATGACATGTGATGTGTATAATTGTGCAATGATGAGATAATTCAAATATGTTAAATTATGTGATGTATGCTTATATAATTAAGATTGAGAGATGATCTTAATTGCGTATATTTTTTGAGATTGCACATGCATAATTTATTGTCAAGAGGCAATGTTCAATAATTTCGTGGGAACTATTGACTTGTCCCAAACCTGAGGGATGGTGATGGGTTCTTATATGAATATATGGATGAATAGAGAATATATGAATAGAATAGGAAAAGAATTCTGTAATTGTATTATTATGGATGATCAATTACAGAGAAATAGTGGCAATGAAGATAACAAACTGATAGTTAATAACTATCAGCCCTTAAGCACGCAGTGCTTCCCTCACCAAGATGGTGATATGTAATCCTAATAGAATCCCTAGATACCCTCTTCGCTCTATTCCTTCCCTATTTTATAGACACAAACTTAGCTGATTATTTTCTCTCTCTCTTCCCTAATTTATCGTAACAATATAATTATAATAACAAACTCCTATAATTATAATAATAGACTCCCATAATTATAGTAACTAACTCCTATAATTATTCCCTCTATTCCTTTATTCCTTTGCCACGTCTTCTAGTATAAACCCTCCATACTTTTGGCTTAGGCCCAAAGTCAAGCCCAACTTCTTCATCTAAGTCTCTATCAGATGGGTTTGAAACTTAGTGGACGAGCTTATTTGGTAGTTATTTGTCCGAGGGATGGACGCAGGGAATTCGCTAAGGATAACAATTGGTACCACATGCACTTTCATTGAGTCGCATTGGTGTCACATGTGCCGATGTGAAATGTGTTTTTGGGTGATTATGTGATAATTGTGTGAATGGTACTTTGGCGATAATCGTGATTTGATTTCTTGGTATATTGAGTCTATTGAGTTATGTCGTACGTGTAAATATATGATATGTATTTATAAAGTGTTGAATATATGTATGTATGAAATGTGTGGAATTCTTTGTTGTATGTTGTTATACATTGCTTATTATCATATATTTTTATAATGATATGAAATCTCACCCTTTTGTTGGAATGATGTTTTGTATGACATCGCTCAGGTACCGAGGAGTACAGATGCTCGCTTACAAGGATATAGTCGTTGATCTATTCCTTTGTTTATCGTATTAATAGGTAGAGAGTCCATACTCTAATTTTGTAACACGCGGATCATTTGACTCATGTTTATTGTTTATGTTTTGAGAGATGTTCTTATGCTCTCTTTATATGTCGGTATATTTGAGACTATAAGACGGTAGCCCTTAGTGCCTAATGCTTGTATGCTTGATTTGCTATTATGGGATTCTAGTAATGGCATCATTTTATTATTCCGTTGTGATGTGCATATGAAACATGATATTCAAATGCGTGTGATGAATATGAGTAGATGCATTTATGTTGTTTTGTTTTGTTTGGTATTTTGAAATACATGTGACACCCTCTTTGATATGCATGGTTTTACTTTTATTATGCAATATATTTTCTGTGGGGTTAAGGAAGTGTTACAATGAGCATATGCCACATCAGAGCCAAATGTATGCCAGGAGGTCTTCTATTTTGACTTTAACTAACGGAGAAAACAGAAAGGACTAATGTGGCGTTATTTGAACGACTAAATTGGCCGCTTTTAAAATTGAGAGACCACAATGGACTCAGAGGTGAAGTTAAATGACCAAAAAGGGTGTTTTGCCTACTTATTGCATTACCTAATGCTCAATTTCCACAAATGTATATATAAATAAAAAAGTATAAAAAACAAAATACTTACCAAATGTGAGTTTAGTTTAATATTGAGTGAGCTCTTTGATCGATCAAATATTGATGGTAGAAACATTGAGTGGGTTTGAGAGAATGTGAGTTGAGAGAGTTTGAGAGTTGAGAGATTTTGAGAGTTTATGTTTTGAAAGAGTATTTTGAGAAGGGAGGAAAGAGAAAGGTATGGCGCGTTTTTTATTAAAACAACGTCCAGAGATGCATCTCTATAAGATTTAGGGAGATGAATTTCCATAATATTTTTTGACATAACCATAGAGTCTGGATAAAAAATGAATGTGATTGGGGGTGCATCCGAAGATGCATTTTTCAGATTTTAAGGGTAGTTTTGATTTTTCACTAAGATAGAAAAACAATACTTAGGATGCCTTAAATAATTCTCTAAAAATTAGTTTGAATAATCAATAAATTAAATTGACTTGGGTTAGTGGGCGATCCTCTAGAAGTGTTCGCGGACCGGTTTGGTTTGGTTTCGAGAGAATCTGATGTCTAAATCAATCAAAAATATATGAATTGGTTTGGATTGAATTTGCATATTTTTGCGATAAAGGCCAAACTGAACCAAAGTGAGAAATAACGGATTGATTTAGGTTTGATTGATCAGATACATTATAAATAAATGTGCAAAAATATTTTCAAAGAATATCTAATTTACATCGACTAATTTTGCATAATAATATAAAAGGTTAAATATGTTTGTGGTCCTCATAAATATCTCATATTTCATTTTTAGTCCTTCAAAAAATTTTCTTTAAAATTGGCCCTTCTAAAAATTTTCATCCAAATTTTTTGTTCCTCCTGCAATTTAGCGGCCATTTTTACAATTTAGCGACTGTTTACTATTTAGCGACGATTTTTGTAGGAGGGGTCAGAATTGTGGATGAAATTTTTTAGGAGGACCCTAAACATATTTAATACTAATATAAATCCCTAATTTTTTTACTTCATATAGGTTGTGAATAGGGCTGACAACGAACCAAACCATCTCGAACATAGTTCGAAACTCGATTTGGTAACTAAATCGTTGAACTTGGTTCATGAACCAAATGAGCTGAGTATGAGCAAAAAACTAAGTTAGTTAATTAAATGAGCTGAACTTGAACTACGTATAGTTCGACTCGTTAGGTTCATGAGTCAACTCGGTTATATATTATGTTTTTAATTTATATATCTTAACAGTATCATTTAAAAATATTAATGTATAGATTTTAACCCTTTAACTTATCAAATTAAATATTTTAAAAAATACTTCTAACTTTTTTTTACACACAAAAAAACACTTCTATTCTAATTTAGTAAAACAACACGTACATGTGACTTTTAACATACCATTTTAAATTTTTTTTAAAACTACCACTTAAAAAATAACGCTTTTTAAATATTGTAGCATTTACCTATAGTTTAATTTATATCTTTTTATATTCTATTTTGACTTTATCATCATTAACTATATTTTTAAGTTTTTAAATATGCACATTTGCTAATGTTCCATTTTCCAAAATCAAAACCTTTTAGAGTGTGTTTGGATGAGGTAATTGGAAATTTTAAGAGAATTTAAAATTCAAAGCAATTCAAATGATTTAATTGAAATCCATTCATTTTAAATTGTTTTGTTTGGATGAAGTATTAAGGTAATTCATTGTTAGATTTTTTGGGTCATTTTTTATAAAATATAAATTTTTTGGACCAAATTAAAAAATTGAAAAGTAGGGACCAAATTGTAATTTTTAAAAATTTAAAGGACCAAATTGTAAATTTTAAAAATTATCAAGGACCAATTTGCAATTTTTTAAAAAATTTTGGGGTCAATTTTATAATTTTGGAAAATATGAGGACCAATTTGTAAAATTTGAAGAAGTAATAATAACAAATACATTCTATGGAACATGAGAGGAATTTCAAATTCTTTGGTTTTTGGTGTCATTTCAAAATGATTAAATTTAACTTAGATGAAATACTCCATAAATTTCCATTATTTTAACAATTCTTCATTTTTGTATCCAAACAATGGATTTTGGTCAAATCATTTTAAACTCCCTCAAAACATTACTTTCCCTCGTTAAAATGTTCCATCCAAACACACTCTTAGTCTTCTTTTTAGGTTTTAGAGAATTTCTTTATCATTCGTTCTCTAACTCTTCAGTCTTTATTCTCTATTCTAGGAAAAAATCTCAGTCCCTTTTCTAGATTCCATTCAAAATAATACACATCTAATTTGTTTCTAATATCATCAAAATTTCATCTCTACATTACCTATCATCCAGATTCAACAACGTTTGTTAATAGAGGTAAATATTATTTCCTCATCTGATTGTGTTTAGTAGCTTTATCCCTTTTTTTACTGTGTTCCGATTATGTTCTTCGTAGAATAAACTATAGCTCTGTTATGAACATTTTATTCTTTTACTTTGTTCTGTATCTGTTCTTCCAGAATCTTTTTTTTGGAATGAACTAAATAGATAACTATGTTTTGAGGATTTTCTATTTGAAAATTTTAATAATTTTTTAATGGAACTTGTGGCTTTATTTTTTTTATCGTAGAGATGTCATATAGTACCTCACTTGAATCATTTGGAGGTTCACCACCAAAAGATGGAGAAGAATGCCAAAATTTATTGAATCCTATCATTGATTTAGATGCAAATACAAATCAAGAACTACTAACAAATGAATCAACACCAGCAATAGCAAATGAAGTTGTGAATGAAGAAAATGTTGAGAGTAGTGACATTATTATTCAAGAGTCCAAGAGGAAGAAAACTTCTCTAGTTTGGGATCACTTCAAAAAAGTGAAATCAAAGAATGGAAAAAAATGGCAATGTATACACTGTAAAAAGAATTATGTTGTTGTTTCTAGTGGACCAACTAGTCATTTGATGAGGCATTTAAAACAAATTTGTCATGTTTACAAGAAGCTAGCAGCACAACAAAAAAAATTAAATTTTCAGCCATCAAAAAGCATGATTGATGAGAAGCTTTCTGTACCGCTACTTATGAACACAGGGGCTAAATATGACCATGAAAGACAATGAGAAGCCACTGCACATTGGATTATGATGCATGAACATGCATTTAGTATTGTTGAAGAAGAAGGTTTTCTTTTTATGATGAAATGTTCTATTATTTCATATGAGAAAATTAGTCGAAAAACATTGAAGAATGATTGCATTGCTGTTTATAAAGCTTAAAGAAAAAAGTTGAAGTCTACTTTGAGGAAAGTAAATAAGATTTTCTTGACCACAGATTTATGGAATTCAAAAAATTAGAAGATAGAATACATGGTGTTAACTGGCCATTTCATTGATGCTGACTGGGTTTTGCAGAAATGCATTCTTACTTTTGTTCATGTTCCTCCTCCTCGGCGTGGTGTTGATATTACTGATGCAATCTTCAAATGTCTTAAAGATTGGGGCATTGAAAATAAAATATTTAGTGTGTCAGTGGATAATGCACTCTACAATGATATATGTTTGAAAGAGTTAAAAGTTTTGATTTTAAGGCACCGAAAGTTAGTGTCAAATGGAAATTTATTTCATGTGCGTTGTTGTGCACATATACTAAACTTGCTTGTTCAAGATGGTATTGGGAAAATAGGAAAAATAGTTGAAAACGTGCGTGAAAGTGTGAAGTTCATCAATCAGTCTGAAGCAAGGTTGCAAACATTCTCACAAATAGTTCAACAACTAAAGCTTAGTGGTAAAAAATTAATTCTTGATTGCCCTACTCGTTGGAACTCCACTTATCAAATGTTGTCAGTTGCCATGCAGTTCAAAGAAGTCTTCCCTCGTTTTCAAGATCGAGAACCAAGCTATACAACTCTTACAGATGATGATGATTGGGAAAAGGTTGAAAAAGTTTCCAAGTTGCTAGAGGTATTTAATGTTGTTACAAATATTATTTCTGGTAGTGAATATCCAATTGCTAACTTATATCTTGCTGAGGTGTTTCGAATCAAGCTAGTTTTAGATCAAGCTATCGATGATGAATCTGATTTTATGAAAGAAATGGCAAAAGCGTTGAAGGAAAAATTTGACAAATATTGGAGTCAATGTAATCTTGTAATGTCCCTTGCTTCTGTTTTGGACCCTAGGATCAAAATGATGGGTGTTAACATGTGTTTTCCCTTAATTTATCCGAAAGATGAAGCTAGAAAAAATATAGAAAATGTGCATATTGCTCTTGATGATATGTATAAAGAGTATGTTGATCTACCTAGTGAGCACAGTGAAGAAGGATCTGGTAGAACTCTTGTTGATCAAAATGGGCTTATTTTGGAGCCACAAAAATCCTCAGGGTGGTCATTGTTAATGAATTATGTTGAAGAGCAACAAGCAATTCCTGCTGTAAAATCTGAAACGAAGAGTACTTGAATGAACCAACTTACAAACCTAAAGATAATGGTCACATGTCATTTTGTGCCTTGGAATGGTGGAAATTGAATAGTGGAAAATATAGAATGTTGTCCCGTATGGAAGCAGATGTTCTTGCCATTCCAATATCTACGGTGGCTTCGAAGTCAACTTTTAGTGTCGGAGGGAGGGTTATTGATTCTTTTCGAGCTTCTTTGAATTCAACTACTGTCGAAGCTTTAATTTGTGGTGGTGATTGGCTTCGAATATTGCATGGAATTAGGAACAAACCTAAGGTAATATGCTCTCTTTTGATTATTAAGTATAATATAAACTCTTAAAAATAGTACTGATAATTTATTAAAACTGACTTATAACTTATTCTTTTCATTGATAGGTGGAGCAAGTGCAAACAGAAATTACATTACTCCCTTGAAGTTATAATTACTTTAATTTAGGTGATTATGCTTTTAATTTATTTTTGGATGTTTTGTTTTGCAACTGTCATATTTATAGGTGTCTAATGTCTAATTTTATTTGACTGGAATTAAGGTAAATGAAAAGTTTGTATAGTGTGTAACAAAGGAAACCATTGCAATTTGCAAATGATTCATTTTATCATGATGATGAAAACTATGGTGGAATAGAATAGCATGACATGATAATTTTGTGTTAGTGTTGCAATATATAAATTTAATTGGTTAGAAAAATATCATCTTTTATTTTACAGGTTGTCTCTTTTGTAGTAACTATGGCATCTTTCATTTTGCAGGTGGTTTCTTTTGTAGTAACTATGGCACCATGGCAGTAAAGCTTTCACAATAGCATTTAAAGTTTTTTTTTGTTGAAGACATAGCAGAATTTGCTAATGAAGACTGGGTGGTGTAATCATTTTAGGGTTAATGAACTTTTTGGTCCCTCTAAATATTGCAGATTTCGTTTTTAGTCCCTATAAAATTATCCTTCAAGAAATCGTCCCTTCAAAAATTTTCATCTTAACTATTGGTCCCTAACGTCAAAATTGCTAGAGATTAGCTACGATTTTAGCCACTGATTAGCTACGAAATTTGATGTTAGGGACCAATAGTTCGGAAGAAAAATTTTGAAGGGACGATTTCTTGAAGGAAAATTTTGGAGGGACTAAAAACGAAATTTGAAATATTTAAAGGGACGAAAAAGTTCATTAACCCATCATTTTATATTCTATGGTGTGAATGTTATAATATCTTATTAAAAGTTCTAAGGTTCCTAAAGACTTAGATAAAATTATAGGACAAAGTTAAATTCCAATTGAATAGTTTATGAATTAGAGTTTTAAATGTATCTTTTGAAAGATTGGTATTTCATAGTTTTTTATGTTGTAGTTGTAGATCTTTGGATGCAAATTTAAATCTAATTTCATAACTTTTATTTTAATTCAATATTTTTATTTTAAAAATTATTAACTTAAAATGCCAAATATAAAAAAATTAAAAAAAATTACTTTTAAGTTCATGAAACAAACGAACTAAACCTAATGAACTGAACCTAACGAGCCGAATCGAGTAGTTCGTAAACTTTAAACGAGTCGAGTTTGAGTGTAAAATAAAGTTTGTATCGAACTCGAGTCGAGTTTCGAGCTGAACATATTCTTATCGAGTTGAGTCGAGCTAAGACGAGGTCGACTCAACTCGACTCATTTTCAGCCCTAATTGTGAATGTCACAAATGGCGTATAATTTTTTTTTTGAAGTTGAATACCTTATACTAGTTTCCATGATAATGATAATATATACTATACGAATTAATTATGGTTGATTCGGGTTGACGGAGTCGCGAATAGAATTTTGAAAATTCGTTGTTTGAATTAATTAACATCAAATTTCATTGGTTTATTTTGGTTTTTGGCCGAACTAAAAAAATCCGACTCAAACACCATAATTTGATTTGGATTCCAGTTTAGTTCGAATTTGCTCGAACCAATAAACACCGGTATGATCCTCAGTAAACACCGGTATGATCCCCAACTAAGTATACCTTTAAAATATATTTAAACAAACCCTACAAAAAACCTCTATGAAAGCTAAATTAGTTCAAGAAATATTGTACTGGACCACGTAAATATAGGTTATTATTATTACTCTTCATGAAAAAAAATTTTTAACCAACCTTAAAAAACTCCAAAAAGTTAAAGTAGTTCATGAAATATTATGAGTCGGTTTTGTTTCATTTTTGAAAAATAGATTTTTTTTTGATATTTTCTAAAATAAATTTTATAAAATTATTTTTAAAATATTAAAAAAAATTATGTTCGTTTTTTTTAATTGAAACGTTACTTTTGACATCGTATAACATAAATAAATATTATTAAAGACTAAAACATAGTCAAAATAATTTTTTTTTTAAAAAAATAGTATTTCAAAAATGATTTTTAAAATCTATTTAAAATACCTTCAAAATTAAGTGATTTTTTAAAATTTTAATATTAAAAAAAAATTCAAAAAAATAAAATAGGCTTAAATGCACTTTTAGTCCCCCTATTTTGATGTTCTTAACTTTTTAGTCCCCAAACTAAAAAAGCCAAGTTTCAGGTCCCCATTTTCAATTTTGGTAAATATTTGAAGGCCCCCCATCACTTAAGTGCAATTTTAATGACATGGCAACTAATATTTGGTCCAGTCACTTGCCACATCACTATTTTTATTTTAAATTCAATTTTTATTTATTAAATTAATATTTAATATTTTCAATTATAATTTTATGTTATTTTATGGATTAATTTGGAATCAGCTGCCCTATCCTCATCTTCCTTCGTAAAACTTCGTCTTCCTCATTTTTTCAGATTACCAACTTCTGCATCCACGTTGAACTCGTTCTCGTAGTTAAGCTCCGTTGTGCATCCACCTTCGATTTGCACTTCATTGCAATGTCAGAAGAGTTCCCAGTTCCACTTTCTTCAAAGTTGAAAGAAGATGAAAAGTTTTGCTTCAGCTACGTATTTCTACATCTTTGTATGTGGTCCCAATGTGTTTTATACTGTCTGTGGTCCCAACTATTCGAAACCCTAATTTTATATGTTTGTATTGATTTGATTGTGGTCCCTACGACTGAAAACGAAATGTTGTTTAATCTAAAACCCTAACCCTAAAATTTGTCTTATTCAGGCCAGCTATTGCCCAAAAAGTTAGGCTAAGGATTCACCATCGTGGTAAACTTGTGCACAGCCCTGTTAAATGGTACCTAGATGGGATTGTAACAGAATTGAATTGGTCATGGGATGTTGATTATATATCATACATAGAACTAGAGAAATTGATTCGTGAGGTGGGATATACCAGTCTGAAGTGTATTTGGTATGTGAATCCTAGGTTTAGTTTTGCTAGGGGTCTGACAGCTATAGAAAATGATAGGGATGTACTAAGGTTTATCAAGGATGTTGAGGGATTTGATATTGTGAATGTATATGTTGAGCATGCCATTGATATACCTGAAATAGTTGATGAGGGTGTAGAAATGGATGAGGGTGTAGAAATAGTTGATGAGGATGGTACTAATGTAACTGTTAAGGGTGAGAAAAATGGTGAAGGAGTGGAAAATACTGATGGTGCTACAAATGCTGAGGTAGAGGATAATGCTGATGGTGAGGATGATGTTGGGGTAGAGGATAATGCTGATGGTGAGGATGATGTTGGGGTAGAGGATAATGCTGAGGGTGATAACATGAATGATGTTGATAACAATATTGATGGTGGTACAGATGATGATGATGACTTTGCCCCTGATTCTGATGAAGAGTCTATAGAATTGGATTGGACTACAGTGTTACCTACAGATACATCAGCAATGCCAACTGAAAATGTTGTGGATGAGGACTCAGATCAGCTATACACTCCACCTGGTAGTGAAGATGAAGAAGAGTATGAACATTTTCCAAATTTCCAAAGTTGTGAAAATAAAAAGTTCAAGTTAGGGTTGGTGTTTAACAACAAGGATATCATTAAGGATGCGGTCAAGGAGTATGCAATGGTTAACAACAAAAATGTGTACTTCAAAAAAAATGATGCAAAAAGGATGGTTGTCAATTGTGAAGAAGGCTGCAATTATCATTTGAGGTTTAGTAGGAGGGCTGGAAATCAGTTTTGGCAAATCACCTCCTTGTATGAAGAACATGCTTGTGCTAGGACTGCCTATAACAGGCAATCAAAGACTGGATGGTTGGCAAAGCAGTTTGTCCACATTCTTAGACATACTCCTAATATGAAACCAGCTGGGTTGATAGCTATATCAGTTAAAAGATGGGGTGTGAAGCTGTCAACAGACCAGGCATATAGAGCTAAGAGAAAAGCTGTGGAATTGTTACAAGGTGCTGGGAGGGATCACTTCACACATCTAAGGAGCTATGCACAAGAACTCTTGAATTCTAACCCCAACAACAATGTTATTTTAAAGTGCAGTGATTCTCCTAATGGGCCTGTATTTGAAAGAGACTATGTCTGTTTGAATGCATGTAAAGTTGCATTTGCAAAATTCTGTAGACCTTTAATAGGTCTGGATGCATGCTTTTTGAAAGGTGACTATGGTGGACAATTGATGGCAGCAGTTGGGAGTGATGGGAATAACCAAATATTTCCCATTGCATATGCTGTTATAGAAGCTGAGACTAAGGATTCTTGGGAATGGTTCATAAATCTTCTCCTTGAAGACTTGCAGTCAGTTAACAAGGTTTCATATGCCTTTATCTCGGATCAACAGAAGGTAAATATTGTATGCATATCTATTTAACTTATGTTAATTATGGTCTTTTAACTATGGCTTTGATTTATGCATTTTCAAGGACTTGTACCAGTTGTTCAAGGAATAAGTGAACATGTTGAGCAAAGGTTGAGTGTAAGCATTTATATGGAAATTGGAAGAAGAAATTTTCAGGGTATGTTTTGAAGGAGGTCTTTTGGAGTGCAGCAAGGGCTACTACCATCTCAGAATGGGAGAGAGCAATGATTAGGCTTTAAGCATTGAATGAAGAGGCTTGGAAAGATATTACGGAAATACCTGCAAAATTTTGGTCTAGATCACACTTCAAGACAAATGTTAAGTGTGATCTTCAAGTTAATAATTGGTGTGAGGCATTTAACAGAGCTATATTGGAACACAGGGACAAACCAATTATAAGCTTGTTAGAGGGAATTAAACATTACATCACCAAGAGGATTACAAGTCATAAGGAAATGATGCAAAAGTACAGTGGAGTGATATGCCCTAATATCCAAGTTATTATTGAAAAGAACAAGAATAATGCTCATGGCTGGACTCCTACTTGGCATGGTGATGATGACATGACAATATTTGGAGTAACTAATGGGAGAGACAATTTCTGTATCAATCTCAAAGAAAGAACATGTTCATGCAGGAAATGGATGTTGAATGGGATTCCTTGCAGCCATGCAATCTCATGTTTGTGGAAAATGAAGAAATCTCCAGAAGATTATGTTGATGATTATTACAAGTAAGAGTTTTAAATGTTTGATATAGCTGTTATTAGCAATATGTAATTTGTAGGACTGCTAAATATTTGGATGTAGGAATATATAATTTGTAGCTATATGTAATTTGTAGGACTGCCCAAGTTTTAAATGTTTGATATTAATCAAGTGTTATGGCTGTCATTTGTAGGACTGCTAAATATTTGGAGTGTTATGGCAACATAATATATCCAACTAATGGACCACAATTGTGGCCTGTTATGGATGGAGAAGTTGCAGTCAACCCACCCTTGATAAGAAGGGCTATTGGGCGCCCAAAAAAGATGAGGAACAAGTCAAATGATGAGCCAAGAAACCCTAATGTGCTGCCAAGGACTTTGTCAACAGTCTCATGTAGGAAATGTGGAGCTGTTGGACATAACATAAGAAGTTGCAAGGGTAAAAGAGCTGCAGGTAGATCCATACCTGTTGGTGGGAACAAGAAGGCAAAGACTACAAAGGCTAAAGGAAAGGCTACTACAAAGGCTAAGGGTGCTGCAAAGATTAAGGGTGCTGCAAAGGCTAAGGGTGCTACTAAGGTTGCAAAGACTAAGACAAATGAAGCTGAGATTGCTTCATCATCCCAGGGTCCACCTGCAACACAGCCCACTCAAGAATAGTTATAGGATTCAAAGTTTATGTGATGTTTGTTTTGATTAAGCTATTTTGATTAAGCTATTTTGGCAAGTTCAAGAACAAGTGTCTGTTATGTCTATTTTGTTAAGCTATTTTGTTATGTATGCTTTGGCAAGGTCATGAACAAGTGTCTGTTATGTCTTGAACAAGTTACTGTCATGAATAAATTATATGTATGGTTTGAAATTGTTATCTTGTTATGAAATAGTCATGAACAACTTTCTGTTATGGCCAATGTTTCTGCTATGTTTAATTTGTTGTGCTATCTTGTGCTGCCAAATTATGTCAATTCAATTGTATAGCAGAACCTTTCAAATCAAGTCAATTCTATGAAACACAACTTCAATTAAAACACAAGTTTACATTAAATTTCAAGGGGGCATAATCCATTACAATTGACATCAAATAACAAGCTACAACTGAACTGAACTAACAACACAAGTAAAATCAGATGCCCTAAACTCACATAAATCCTACTTAAGTACATTTAGCATCACAAGTCCTACTGTCATAACAATTGTCATTGAAACTGAGAATTTCATCAATAAGTTCATTGCATTCAACTTCATCTTCACTTCTGCTACTTTAGTATTAGCTTCATCCAATCTAGCCCTTTCTTGCTCCAATTTTTTCTACAGTGAATAAATAATTTCCTTGGCCCTTTATGAGAGTTCATCGTCGTGCCAAACAAAGTGGCTACACCTTTTATGGCCCTGTACCTGCAAACAACATATATATATATATATATATATATATATATAATCACCAATTCGTTCTGATACATACATATGAGCTAAAAATGTAAACTTTCAGATACAACAACCATAACATTACCTTGTACATCCCACACCCAAAAAAACGTCTGCCTGGGTTCGAATCAGTCCATGAGGTCATCAATGGAGCTTCAAGCCCACACCTGCACTGGCTACGAAACTGACATGAACGTGTAGCCCCGATACTACTCGCCTTCGTGCATTGAGACATCCCTGGAAAACGAAAACGAAAGAAGATGAAAACGCGAAGAAGGAAATAGAAGAAGAAGATTTCGCCCTAGTTCATGTACGCTTGATGAAGATGGAGACTTTGCCCTAAATTTGTGAACTCTTGCGTTGAAAAGGATGAAGAAGACAACCTAATATTTAAGACCCAATTTAATCCATAAAATAACATAAAATTATAATTGAAAATATTAAATATTAAGTTAATAAATAAAAATTGAATTTAAAATAAAAATAGTGATGTGGCAAGTGACTGGACCAAATATTAGTTGCCATGTCATTAAATTTGCACTTAAGTGATGGGGGACCTTCAAATATTCACCAAAATTGAAAATGGGGACCTGAAACTTGGCTTTTTTAGTTTGGGGACTAAAATGTTAAAAACACTAAAATAGGGGACTAAAAGTGCATTTAAGTCAATAAAATATTTAAAATAATATTTAAAAATAACTATTCTAATCAAATTTTTATTTGAAACTTTTATTAAAAAAAATTATAAATTATTTTTAGACAAAATTATGTAACATAGTAAAAATCATTTAAATAAAACAAAAAAAAACTTGCCAGTCGATCATGATTATTCCTCATCAAAGCTCATCATTATTTAATGAAACGATTAATAATTAAAAAATCATAGCGAACAATTATATCACAAATTTCATTTTAGCAATTAAAGTAAATAATTATCGTTTCTAAAAATATATTCTCTTCACTGAAAGTCCCTCAATTGTTGCATCTCAAGTTCTCAACAAAATCAAATTCAATCCATAATTTCATCTTCTATTTTCTGCAGTTTCTATAACGCAACCGAGAAACAACGAAGAGTAATACTATTTACATTGCAGAAACATCAAATTCACAACAATAAAAATACAAATAAAGAAGAAAGTTATAAAATCATAAAATTTCTGATAGAATACGTCAAATCTGCTGTTAGAGAAAAAACAAAACACCTAAAATTTACAGGTGGGGTCGGGTCCAACGTCGCAAAAAACAAAAACATGATTCTAAATAAAAACAAATGGAAGAAACAAAAAGGACAAAATTGGAAACTACTGGAATCGAAATCGATTCCTCCTAGGTCGAGAAGAAACAAAGGGAAGACTACGGAGGATGAGAGTGCGAAGCCGTGGAGGGATAGGGGCGGAACGGAACAACTGCTCTACCACCCTTGCCAGCAACGCCGTATATTTCGTCAGTGCCTCCGCCATGAGAGCCACCAGTATCATCTTTCTCGTTCTCTGTTCGGTCACTGAAATTTAATAGGGTTGGGTTTAATTTGAATCCGAATGGAATATGAGACCGTACGTTCAACATGTATGCAATTATGTTTGGGATTTTCAATATTTATATTAATGCTAGACTTTTGACCGGATTCATTGTTTTTCTTCTTTTAATATAACAGAATATTTTTAACAAAATTTTTATTGTTGTATACAATAGACGGGTTGGACAGGACCCTATTGGACACCAATGTTCTGTACCCAAAATCTATGGGTACCTCAGGGCGTTTATCCGCGGAAGATTAAATTATTAAATTAATTAATTGTAAAATATTATATAATTTTAAGTTTTTTAAACAATATATTAATATTAAAATAATTAATAAAAACCGGCCTGTTATAAGCAATTTTTTGTGGGTACCGTAGACCAAATTGTCATCCCTACAAACAAAACATTGATAATGACTAACTAAATATTTTATTTTAACTTGAAAAATTGGAAGATCATATCATAAGTTTACTTTTCGGTATGAAATTGGCCTTTTTGAATGTCTGATTAGTCTATTAGCCTCCTTAAAAAGTCTACACCATATGAATATATGGAGATAAGTCATTCAACTAATGTTTAAATATACTAGAGAATCAAAAATGCAATGAGACTAAATGTTTGTTTTTATTAATTTATTTGAATATACATAGTAGCATAAGTTTTATAAAAAAATCTAGGCGTTTTCTATTTAAAATTTTAAAATAAATTTTAAAAGCACAACTATCAAACATATTTTCTTTTATTTTTTTTCTTCAAAACTCTTTTCTAAAATTGATTTATAAAATAGTTTTTAAAAAATATAAAAATTAAGGGTATATTTGAATCTCTTCTGAATTTTAGTTTTTAAAATATATTTACAAATCTATTTTACAAAATTGTTTTTGAGAAAAAAGTCATTTGGTAATTCAGTTTTTGTAAACTGTTTTAAAAATTAAGAACTGAAAAAATATATTTGGTAGTATAATTTGTAAAATCTGTTTTTTGAAATAGCAAGAATTAGCTTGTTTAATAATATATTTTTAAGTATTTGTTTTATTATATTAAATAACAATAAGTAAAAATAATTGTGATATAAATTTTTGGAATTATATAATTCAAATAATATAAATTTAAGTTCATTAGAAATATTTTATAATTAATAATGAAATATATAATTTATTTAGAAAAAACACTTGTATAGAAACGAATGTAATTTTATAAAAAACCAATCACAATTTTTTTTATAAAAATTGCAATTCACTTTGAGTGTTGACTAATAGTATAATTCTACATTAATATTAGGTATGTTTAAAATGATTGAATAATATAATTGTTATATTTGATTGATTAAATAGAATTTATTTCGGAAAATTTACTAGAGATATCTTAGCTCTTAGTGTTTTTTTTTTCACTCTTGTTTTTAGGGGAATTAGACACTAGTAATTCAGAAGTTATGACACTGGCTAATTATAGCTCTTAGTTTTGATAAAATAGATTGGAATGAAAAATCCATTTTCAATAAGATCTCTTAAATGTATTAGTCACGAATGTAATCTTTTGAAATTAAATTTGTGAATATATTTTGACAATTTTTAAAATAATTATTTAATATTGTATACAAAAAGTAATTAAAAAAAAAACAATTTTAATAATAACAAAACAATATTTAATGCATAATTAATTTCCTTATTAACATATGAGTAAAGTGATGGGGTGAGGTAATGGACTAGCGGTTTAATAACTCAAATTTTTTTTTTTTTACAGAAAATAAATGATATTCATTCATTCAAATCGATAGAGTACATCGTTGCAATACAAATTCAAAATCGCCAAAAACAAAAAGGATGAATCTGCGAACAAATCCACAGCATCCATGATAATAGCATAAAACGGCAAATTGCATATGCCTACAAATATTAATGTATTGACTGTATTGAGATGTCCGAAATATTCATGCTTCCGGATCTGTAACGTTGACGGCACCAAAGTCATTGATTGAATCTGCACTAGATCGAAACTAATCTTTCAACCTGAAACAAATGAACACCGCACAAAAGCCGGAAAAACAAAATACCCGCACAAAGACGAGAAATTAAAATACACCACAGAAATATGGGAAATCAAAACAAACGATGACCCACGAAATCACAAAAAAAGACCAAAAGAAAAGGTGTGAAAATCACTTATTTAAGTAATAGATAAACAAAGACGATTTGGATGGGTGATTTTGGATCAAAATTGATCCTAAATCACACTTCTTTGAGAGAGAGGAAGAATTTTTAATTACTGCAAAAATTAATAACTCAAAATTAAAATTATAGAAAATGTGAATAGCAAGTAATTAAAAAGGTTTAATAGAAATGCACAGACTTTATAAAATAGTTGTACATTATCATCTAATAAAAATATATTATTATGTCATATCATATAAGTTATTTAAAATTTTCAGTATAATTTGACAGAATACATAGTTGTTATTAGTTGACAGTGTAATTTTACATTATTAGTACATATCCCTTTTTTCTAATTAAAAATAGGTTCTTGCTAATCAGTGTCCTCGGGGCAATAGTTAAGCATTAAAAAAATATTTTATAAAAAATTTAATATTTCAATTTTTAAGACATTAAATACGCAAATTACCGAGATAAATTTACTATTTTAAAATCTTAACAATTGCCCATGAGGACACTGATTAGCATTTCCCTTAAAAATATAATAGTTATATGAGATACTAGAATCAATTACTTAATGAAATGAGTCTATTTTTCATATTTTATTTTAAATAAACTTAACGATTGGGAGGGCCGGAGGAGTCTGGACCCCTTATTAGCATTTCCCTTAAAAATATAATAGTTATATAAGATACTGAAATTAATTACTACAATGTTGTTAATGAAATGAGTCTATTTTTCATGTTTTATTTAAAATAAATTTAACGATTAGGAAGGGTTTGGACCCATTTGATGTCAGAATTGATCTCCAAACTGAATTATACCGGTGGCGATAAGAAAAAAAAACTCAAAATTGGAAATCAAAACATATTTTTGATAGTTTCAGTTTTTTTTTTAAATTTTAAAAGTGTTTTTAGAATTAGTTTTGAGAAATAACTCTATCAAACCATTTTTTTTCAATTTTTAAAAATTTTAAAACAATTGTTTAAAATAGTTTCAAACAGTCCCTAAATGAAGTTTTTTTAAAAAAAATATTTTGAAGAAGAAGAAGTGTACAGAGTATTAGGTGTTGATGGTGTACTATTAGGACTTATTAAAATAAGAAAGAAAGGGAGACATTTGAATAAAATTGTGTGTTTAAATAACACTCCGAATATCATAAAATATAATAAATCTAAATGAGTGTTGTACCTCAATTTTTTACCACTGAGATCCCACCATATTCCAAAATAGTAGGATCATCATCATCATTATCATCATGCATATATCATTTGTTAACCCAAAAATACAACAAAAATTGTTGTTTGTTGCTTGTGTCCTAAGACAGGAGACTAATCGAGAGGAGACTGAGCAAATTAGGGTTTTGAGGCCCACAAGGAAGATCAACCTTCTCCTATGATTCAAAGGGTTCTCCCAACCATATCCAAGTCCAAAGATGGCCCAAATCAAGATCACCTGAGGCCCCAAACTATGGTTTTAACCTAATTTCACTAGAGGGTTGACTTTTAATCAGGACATGGCTCCAAGACTCAAACTATTATTCAAGGGCATCCAAATCAACATTATAATCCATTCATATCATTCATTTTAATAGGAGACCTTGATTCATATGGAATCCACAAAATTGCAGTTCATTTGGAAAAGTCAACTGTACGTGTGGGTCAACCTTTGACTTTTGAGAAAAATGGTCAACCATGAACTTTTAAGGATTCAAATCATCATCATATGACTATTGAAGACATTTTACCTAGAGAAATCAAGAAAATTCATCAAGAATCAAAAAGTCAACAAAAGTCAAAATTAAGGTTTTTAAGTGATTTTGACCTCATTTTGGAACTTTAAATTTCACCTACACACTTAAAAATCTCACAACATGAAAGTGGTAGATCTTAATCAAATAAATAAATTTGTCACTACTCATGGTTTCATCAAAGTGATTATTTTAAGAGATATGGAATTATGAAGATTATGTTCAAAAAACTTAAAAAAATTTAAAGTGTTTTCACTTGAATTTTTCCTAACTTTGTGGCCATTTTTCTCCATGATCCCAAAAGAGTTTGAGGAAACTTTTTAACAAGGGACTTGAAGTATGTAGCAAGGGCTTTCCAAAGAGATCAATAGCATGAAATTTCATGGCTTGAGCTAGGAGATATGATTTTGTCAATATGGCTCCCCTCTAACTTGTTCAAGGCACCAAACTCAGAAGATTACACTCTCTTTTGAGCTATGGTCCATGTGTTCTAAGAATTATCCAAGTTCTATGCCATTTGTGTACAAAAGTCACCACTTCTATTTTAGAAAAGCATTGCTTTATGCTAAGTCAACTTGTCTTGAGCCCCTCCCATGTCTCCTCTGCAGCACAAGTAAGTTACACACCACAAGCAAACCTATAATGTTCAGAACAAAGTCACACAAGCATGCTTGAAGCCTTGTACCTTCCACTGAAACCATAACTTTCACATTTCTTCATAAACAAGCAAAAGGGTACAACTATCACATGGGAGCTCAAATTTTTGAGATTCCTTCATCCACAAACCCTAATTTATGCCTATAAATAGAGAGCATTGCTCTTGGAATCAAGCACACAAGAAATCCCAAAGTCACTCTTCATTCCAAAATCCTTTTTTGTGTCATTTGCATTTTCATAGCAATTTTTAGTTAGAGAAGTTCTGGGTGAAAACCAACCTTTCTAACATCTTCCATACATCATTTGGAAGCTGTTGATCATCTCCAAACACTTCCCAAACACCCCTACCCAAAAATCACTCTCATACCTCCATTAAAGAGCCAAAGAGAGCCTTAACCTTCCAAACTACAAACCAAACACAAACCTACCAAACTATCATTTTGGATACCTTCTATATATCATATAGAAGCTATCTGAACCATTGATTTGTGACTGTAACACTTGGAACCTCAAGTTCCATTTTTTCTTGCTTGTCTTGTAGGTAACTATGAACAGAAGGTTTTGAAGGAGATCAGTCCATTCTAAGTGCCCATATAGCATCTCTGGAAGGTACTCAAGCTATCCAAATTGAGCAAGCATTTTTGTAACACCTCCATTACAAGTTTCAATCTCCAACTTTAAGAGGTAAAACTCAAACTTTGAACTCTCTTGTTTGAGCATCATTTTTAAAAAAGCTTGACACTATTCCATTCACAAAAATTTAGGGAACAATAGCCCTAAGGTTTTAGGGTTTGATTTCACGTTTTAAGAGTTTAATTTAAAAAGTAAGTTTTAGGGTTCATATGGTTTTGTCAGAAATTGATGTGTTTTTAATTTGAATTAATTCTTGAAAGATACATAGTTGAAATCGTGACAAAATTCTAAGCAATCCAGTATCTTACATTTTTTAATTTGATGAAGATTTGATAAAGTTCAAAAATCAGCCATGGTTGTTGTTCTTGTTGCTTCACGAAGAAGATGAAGATGGCCTTCGTGCCATTCTTCAATTTAAAAATCAAGTTTCAAATATAATAAAATGGAAGCGTATCTTAAACGACTACATCGTTTCAGTACACTTAGTTACCAGCGCGCCCTTAGTCCTCTTCCCCCCATTGTGTGGGTTCGAGCCCCACCTTTTGCAAGAAATCTTATTTTTTGTGTTTTATTTCATTTATGAACTGGTTTTGATATTTCATAACATGAGTGCACTTCCTGACTTGGCCAAGCGCTTAGCCCAGTATTTGTTTTGAGAGTTGAATCAAGGTGCATGGGTTCAAGTCCTTCAAGGGCCAAACCTACTTTTTTATCACTAATTTATTTCAAGTTTTTTTTCAACTTTGAAAAATCATTAAAATAGGAAAATTAACTTTTTTAATTTGTTCTTTCTTATGTAGTTTATTTAACTTGTGTATTTTTATATCATGCTTAAAAAAACTCAAAAATATTTGTTATTTCATCATTTAAAATTTAATCAAAATATGTCTTTTTATGTATTAAAAAATCAACCAAAAATCATTTTATTTTGAATATCTCTTCAAAGTAGCTTTGTGAATCAACCAAAAATCATGTCTTTTAATTTCTCATGTACCCCTAGACCAATTCTCCTTTAGAATTTGGTATTTAATCATTAAAACTAATTAGGTGTAGGTGTTAATTTCTAAAACCCTAATTTTAAAAACCCTAGGTTTAAAACCCTAATCCAAAAAGGAACATGTTGATCTTTGCTTATCCATGAACTTGTTACTTTGTACATATACTTGTTGATTTCAATCCTTGTGTTTTGTACTTATTTGTTTATCTTAACCATTATCCTTTGTACATATTGTAACATCCCAATTTTATTAATATTTTTATTAATTATATTAGTAATTATACTATTTGGTATTTTTAATAATTATTTATTTATTTAGTTATTATGTGATATAATAACTATTTGAAATATTTAATTATATGTGTGTTTGTGTTATTTGGGTTAATTAAGTTGTATGAGAGATATAGTTAATTGAGCCTTAGTAGTAGAAACATAATAGATGGATTATGGGTTAAGCCCATTAAGAGAAAAGAGATAGTAAGAGTAAAAAATTAGGGTTTTAGAGTTGGAATCTCATAACTCATTTTTGGGGAGAAAGGAAAAATAGAAGAGAAAAGAGAAACAAGGGAGGAGCACTTGAAAGAAGAAGAAAATTATGGAGGAAGCCTTAATTTTCGCAGCAAGTTTCAGCATAGAGTCACCTTGGTAAATAGGGCATATCTCTCAATCCAACCGTTGGGTCGTTACGGTACGTGGACACAACGTTCGTGACTCATAGACGTAAGTTCTGACCGGAGCGATTTTGATTTTGAGGGTTTTAAGTTTGTCTGGTAAGCTGATTCCCGAACTGGTGTTTAGGTGTGTCTCCAATTGATGTTAGAAAGGATTTCTTTTGGAGAAAAACTTATAGCTATGATGAAAGAGTCCATATTTACCAAGATAAGGGTGGGGGTTCAAATTATATAACCAGGAATATGATGATTGTATGTGGGATTAAGGTGTATGAATTTTTCCATGAATTATTTGTTGTGATTCTGTCGTGTTGATTCGATGAAATTAGTTGATGTTGTGGTGATAATTGTTGTTGTTTTATGCGAAGTTGAAGGATGTTTCATTGACAATGTATACCTCTAATTATTGGTATAGCGACGATGTAGGCTTATGCCTTTATGACGATGATGTTGTTTGTTGTGTGTGTTTGTTGCATTCATATACATATGCATTTTTTGCGACGGCCTGGATTGGCAAATTAATGACGAAGGCTTATGCCTTGATGCCTTTGTTAACTGGAAATTGGCGATGGGGGCTGAAGCCCTGGGTACCACATGCATGTGCAATTGTAGAGTCTCATTATATGTGGCATGAGTGTGATTTAATTGTGACGTGATGTGACTTGAGTTGTTGTTGAATACGACGATGTGAAGTGAATTGTGATAATGTGAAGTTGTAATTATAAGTTGTTATGCTAATGACTTGTTGTGACAGGTATCGTCTGGAAGATGAAAAATAGTTGTTATAACTATTATTATGTTGTTGATTTTGTTATTATAACTGTACAGTTTTAAATTGTTGTTATAGTTGTCGTCTGAAAGCTGTAAAGTGATAATTTTGTATGATTTAATTTTAACATATTAATTATCATACTTTTGTTTATATTTTTCGATATCTCACCCCTTCTGAATGATGTTTCCCTTACCGTGGGAAAGGAACAGGTACTCAAGATAGCGGTGGAAGTTTTGAAGTGATTTTATGAGGTCTTTAGTTGCTGTTAGTCGAGTTGGTGTCTTGCTCTGATACGTAGCACTCGAGGGGATAAAACGATTGTTTTAATTATTAATTCTTTTGCTGAATTTTTATATGGTTTTGGTTTAAATTGTAACTTAAAGTTACCGTGCAATGATGCTACGACTTGATTTGAATAGTTATGAAGTTTGTTAATTCCGCTGCGAGTTAATTATTGAATTTAAACAAAGTGAATTTTAGTAATGATATGATTATCATTTTAAATTCTTGTGCTATGTATCTATATGAAGGAAAGTAAGCCGTAAATGTTTTTGAGATGACGAATATGTGATACCTCAAATGAACTTGTTTGAAATTTATACTCGGATTTTCTGTATAATTTATCGGGTAGATTTGGGGTGTTACACATATACTTGTTGATTTTTATCATTGTATTCTTATACTTATTACCCATTGTATTATCATTTGTATATACTTTGTTTACCTAACCCACATGCATGAGTTTCACATTCATCATCCATCGTTCATCCATATATGAAACCATTTAAAGGTATACACACCCTTGCTCATTATCATTGATGATTGTTATACTCACTTGTTTATCTTTTGTGACACATATCATCACACACACACTTGAGGTATCCATTGATTGATTTCTTAAGTTGTTTGTTGAAAATCCGAAGGAATGAGAATGGTATTGACTAAAATTGTCAAGGTACTCAAACTCTTTTCCAAATCTCTTTTATTTTGTGTTAAAGTATTGTTAAAGCTTTTCACTTGTTTAAAAATGGTTTTGTATTGTTAAAGTTCAACCTTTAAAATTCACCCTTGGTTTTGTATTGTTAAAACTCAACCAATCTTTTGTTTTTAAACCTTGGTACTAAGAAGAAAATTATTCCCGGTGAAACTACTCTTAGTCCATTGACCTTGTATTGTTAAAGCTTGGTCCCTTTGTTTTAAAACCTTGGTACTAAGAGGAGAATTATTCTCGGTGAAACTACTCTTAGTCCATTGACCTTGTATTGTTAAAGCTTGGTCCCTTTTATTAAAATACTTGTTGAGTATTGTTAAAGCTTAACACCCAAAAATATTTTGGTCACTTTGGCCCTTTCATTTTGCCTTTTAAGAGGAACTACAAAAGCTCTGACTTCCCTTTTCTTTAAAAGCGGTATGTAGGCCTAAGATGCGATGTCTTATCGATCTCACTTTCAAAAACTTCTTTTCTCATCCCCACACTCTTTTTAAACAAGTTCACATATGCTTTTCAAAATATATGTACACAAAAATAATAACATTTTCAAAGAGGTTCCCATGGAGTACCATGGATATGAGGGGTGCTTAAAACCTTTCTCTTGTATAACAAACCCCTCACCCAAATCTCTGATAAGTTTATTAGTTTTGATTTTAAAAACTTTTGTGAGTTTTATTCACTCTTTTTCTCATTCCTTTTTGGAAACAATAAAGCGCGGTGACCACTCTGTTTAAAACAAATGCGCTAAGTCTTTCTCATGGCTTTAGTCTCACCAATTTCACTGCTACAATGAGTACTTTCACAAGTTTGCCAAGTGTCGGCTTTTTAGATTCTTTAATATTTATAAAATTGCTATTTGAATTAAGGTTTCTATAATTATCTTTAATTGTTTTTTAATATTTAATTAATTATGTTTTTGTAAATCTAAAAAAACCCTTTTATCTGATTTATCAATTACTTATTTTTTAGGGGTAAAATAGGTACCGCAGAATGTTAACCCTATTAGTTAATTTTTTGAGCGGATATTAATTGTAACATTTGTTTTCAATGCAAACGTTTCGTTTCCCGTGCTCTCTCAATGCAAATGTTTCATTTTGTTTTCAATGCATAAATGTTTCTGCAATTTCAACAAAACATATCAAAATAATATTATATCCCAACACACACACACACACTCTCTCTAGGGTTTTAGTTCTCTATGTTTGTTAGGGTTTCGATGATATGACTGACGCTCCAACGATTCCTGGTGGTGGAAGCCGCGAGAGCGGTGAGCACAGTCCACACTCTAACATCCACGAGTATATGCTCTAACATCCACAAGTAGGATAGGTTTCTTCCTATTGCGAATATCATTCGCATCATGAAGAAGACTCTCACTGCTAATGGTAAAATCGCGAATGATGCTAAAGAGACGGTTTAGGAATGTGTCTCTAAGTTCATCAGCTTCATCATCAACGAGTATGTTTGATTTTCTTTTTCTCTTTGATTCGTACAGTGAATTGATTGTGATTTTGATTTTGATTTGGTTGTATTGAAATTGTGCAGGGCTTCTGATAAGTGTCAGAGAGAGAGAGAGGAGGAATACGATTAACGGTGATGATTTGCTTTGGGCGATGACGACGCTAGGTTTCGAGGATTATATTGATCCTCTTAAGATTTACCTTTCGAGATACAAAGAGGTCAATTCTATTTCAGTTTACTATTTTTCAATTTTTTGCGATTTTACTTTACACGCTTTTTTGGTCCCCGGTGAGAATAAATGAGTATCAGGTCCTCTGATAATGTTTAAAGAGTTGTTTTGAAGTTTTATTGTTGTTGTGCTTTTTACTGATGGTAATTTTTTTCTTTAATTTATCGTCGGTCAATTGGAAATGTTGCAGATGGAGGTAATTTCAAATCCTTTATTTTACAGCAAATTTTTTGTTTCGTATGCACATCTTTGTAATGGTTTAGCAAATTTTTTTGTTTCAGGATGATACCAAGGGCTATGGCAAGGGTGGAGATTCTTCTGCTAAGGAAAATCTTCAACAAAGTTCTAATCCTCAGGTAAAAAACATACACATGAATTATGTGTGATTTTATTGTTGGAACACACTGCTACAAAGGGAGAAAAAAGAACAAAAAGATATTATCTGATTTTGGTATTGTTGTGTCAAAGAGAGAAATTGGAATTAGTGTGTGTCTTAGGTTAGCTTTGGTATTGTTGTGTCATGGGTGAAATCAAGTAGTATTTGTAATGATTTATATAAACCCATCCACATCGTTTTTTAGGTAGAATTTTATGATGCAGTTGTTGTAGTTATGCGGGATTTATTACTTGCTGCTAATATGGAGTTCACAGGAAGCATCCCACAGGGTTTCCAAGTTGATTAGAAAATTTGGAAATTTACTGAACTTTAATGGATTAAACTTTTTAAAAGTTTAAAGCTAAATAGCATAATTTTTTATCCATCAATTTAGTGGCCTATATAGTTTTAGTCTACTATAAACTAATCATATTTTTTAATTGAGAATAATATATACTTTACCTATTTTAACAGGAACACCAGAGATGAAAAGATAAGAGAATTAAAAATTTCAATAACAATTTTCATAACTCTGTTGCTATCTTAAGCATCAAAAATGAAAAGATAAGAGAACAATAGAAGTGTCATGATCCATTGCAATTTTAAGCGATCATGACTGATTTATATTTATCTGTGTTACTACTAATAGCAAAGACAATTCATAATATCGTCATACCTTCTGGTGGTATAGATGTCACTCTTTTTGTTACCTACATGGAAAGCTATTTCAAAAACTAATAGTTAAAGAGTTTTATTTATTTTATTATTTTTAATGTTCTTTTCATAGTTACTGTACTTTCATGTCCTTTCCTTTTATATATGGTTACTATTATATATGCCTCACTCAGATATTCTTTCTTACTTAGATGTTAGAATGTATGTGTGACTAATTAAAGTTTTATATTACACTTTTTAAATTATAAGTTGTTTTATATCAATGTTTTCTTTAGTTTTTACTATTTATTACACTTTTTACTTAAATTTTTTAATGTTATAAATAAATGACGATTTCTTAAAAATTAGATGTCATTTCAATCTTTTTTTTCATACGAAATTCATTATACTCCTTAAATTGTGCATATATTTTATTCATTATTAGACAACAATATTTATTTATATTAAATACACTTAAATAACTCATCTTAATTATCAATTATTTATGACCGTTTAATATATTATTTTGATAAAAAAAATATATTTTTGTGTATTAAAATAATCATCTTAAAAATACCAACATGGAGTGATAAGTGAAAAAATTAAAATAATCATCTTAAAAATAATTATTAAATTTTTTAACATTATTGGCATAGTTTTTAGAGTTCATTTTTTTACGTTTTAACCATATATTAAACTGTGTTCAATTAATATTATTTTTATAAAGTAACATTTAATTTAGGTTTTCAGTCGTTCACTAATTTTTTAATTACTAATTTAAAATAAACTAAATATACTTTTTATAACAAAGTACTTATATTATATGAATGTAAATAAAGATTGTACATCATTATTTTCAAACACTCAAGTATTTTATATACAATAAAGTTTTTTTTTATAATAGAGATTATATAATCATAGCTTATTAAATAGTTAAATTATTTATTTCATATCTACTACTAATAACTTATCTATTTCTTTTTTTGTTATCATAGTTTTATTTGTAAACCATAAATAATTATAAAAAAAATATAACATAAATTTTATCCCGTGCCTCGCACGGGTAATCACACTAGTTGTATTATATAGTGAGATTTACGGTTTATTGTATTAATTAATTACATGTTACAATATATTCTATTTTATTCTAGATAGGTTAAAAAAATGTTCTATATACAAATGTTGAATTTTAAAACTCCCCCTCAAGCTGGATCATATATGTCACATGAGCCGAACTTATTACAAATGTAATCGGATCGAGAACCTGTAAAAGACTTAGTGAACATATCAGTCAATTGGTCTTCAGATTTGAAGAAATTTATGATGATTTATCCTTAAAGTACTTTGTCCCTTACATAATGACAGTTTATTTCTATGTGTTTGGTTTGTTCATGGAAAACAAAATTAGATGCAATATGGAGTGCCACTTGATTGTCGCATATGAGTTTTGTGGCTTGAAGATCTCCCAACCTAAGCTCTGAGAGCAAATTTTTAAGTCATGCAAGCTCCTTTAAGGTTGCTGCCATAGCACGATATTCAGCTTCAACACTAGATAATACAAGTGTATTTTGTTTCTTTCTTCTTCTTCATGAGATCATATAACCTACAATAAGAAAATAATATCCAGACGTGGATTTTCTGTCTGACGGTGAACTGACCCAGCTTGCATCTGAATAACAAATAATTTTAGCATTGTCCTTATCTTCATATAATAGTTCTCTTCTTGATGCATTTTTTATGTATATAAAAACTCGAATGACTACGTCCCAATGACTATCACAAGAAGTGTTCAAAAACTAGCTCTCCGCAAATCTAATGTCTGACATGGTGATTGTAAAATAGTTGAGTTTACTCACAAGTCGTCGATATCTTCTCGGGTCTTTCAATGGCTCCCCCTGACCCTAAAGAAGCTTGACACTAGGATCCATAGAAGTATAAATGGGACGACAATCAAGAATACCCTTTTCACTGAGGATGTATAATGTATAGTTGCGTTGGTTGATTGCAATGCCTGACGAGGATGGGATAACTTCAATTCCTAAGAAGTATCTTAGTGGACCCAAGTATTTTGTATGACGAGTTTAGAAAAGATAAGTTTTGAGATGCTGGATATCCTCTGAATCATCTACAGTGATAACAATGTCATCAACAGGATGAAATGTATACTACCAAACACATGGAAGTGTTTGACATTTAGTTTTCTTCCTTTCCATGGTTCATAATGACTAGTGTTTGTGCCTGGACGAATGGTCACTCGATTATGGATATGACATGTTGTGTTCATAGCATCATCCCAAATGTAGCAGGGTAGGTTCTTTGCATGAAGCTAAACCTTTGACATTCCTTGAAGGGTTATATTCTTCCGCTCAACCAATCCATTTTGTTGATGAGTAATTAGGGCTGAGAAATTCATTTAGAGGAACATTAATTCGATAAATTAGAATTTTCAAATTCTCTTCCACTAACACTTCGAATCCTAACAATTTTCCTGATTTCTCTTCCTTTTTCATGTTGTAGTTTTTGACATAGTCTTTCAAAGGTGACAATTATGTCTGATTTTTTGAAATTCTGGTATTTAAGATCTTAGATGTCCTAAGAGATGTCGAGACACTGATCTCTTAACAACACACAATGACAAGATTTACAATAAAAACTGTGTAGAAACTTAAATAAACACAGGAAATTGTTCACCCAGTTCGGTGTATAACAACACCTAATATAGGGGGCTACCAAGCCAGAGGTAAATCTACTATGATAGTATTAGTTTGAAGTCCTATGCAAATAACCTCCAGTTTCCAGCCTTCTCATCTAATCACTACCCGTGTTATACATCTACCTAAGATTCACCTAGGTATGAGACCCTTCTCAATCCCCCTCAATCACAACCATGATAATCTGTTTAAAAACTTTAGAAGACACACTTCAAAGACACACAATCACTCGATGCTTAAAAACTTATGAATGATCACAAAACTTACAACTCTAAAGAGACAATCCTACTTTTCTATCAAGATGATATTATATAGGCTCACAATTGACACAACTGCACAAACCCTAACACAAAATATAATATGAGTTATGTACTCGAACTAGGTTTATTGCTTTATATTTAAAACAATCTTCTAGACTGGATTGGACTTTCAAATTGCAGCAGGGTACTGTTGAATATTCTCCAAAATCTCCTCCATAAAGATATGGCTTAATTATTAGTTTCCTAAATATTCCCCATATTTAGAAACTAATCATACATCTTGAAAGAAGGGAGGATATTATATCCCTAAATCAAGCGCCACATAAGATTGCACAATATTCCAAAATATTCTGCAACTGTAACTTAATAACATACTTCAACAAATGTAGTTGTGCATACACTCACGGTGTCAGATAATCCTACATAAGACGTCTTACTCGACATGATTCTTCAGTTAAAGTTGATAGAACATCTTGTTCAACATGTTCCCATAAGTTAGTTTTACCAAACATAATGCCATCTATATAAAATAGAGAATTAAATTTTTTTTCTAAGGAACTCAATCCAGGTGAATCTTGAGTGATCATCAACACACACAAACACGTATCTTCTTACTCATAAGCTTTCAACTTGCATGGTCCCATGAGATCCATGTGAAGTAACTTTGTAACCTTTGATGCGGTAAGATGTTACAGCTTTTTGTGCGGTATTTTAGTTTTTTTTTTCCAATATGCCAACCACCACAAATTCTCCCTTCCTCAATCTTTATGGACTTTGTAGAAATAATTTTTCTCATGCTTCTTAGGTTTAGATGTCCAAGATTTTTGTTCCACAGCTTAGTCTCATCTTTTTTAGTTAGCATACTAGTTGCATGCTGATCATGAGATTTTCACATGTAGCAGTTATTAGATGATCTCATCCCTTTCATGGTTTCCTTCTAATTCTTGTTTGTGAAAATGCATTTAGATCTGGTGAAATTCACATAAAGATCCTGAGCACACAATTGACTAATACTGATAAGGTTTGCAGTGAGTCCTTCAACCAAAAAAATATCTTCTAGATTTGGAAGACTTGGGTACAGAAGTTTACCTTTTCCAACTATAGCACCATCTCTAAATGTACCATAGATGTTAGTGTATGGATTTACTTATTTGAGATCATTCTTCTCTCCAGTCATATGCCTGGGACATCCACCATAAAAATATTATTCTTCACAAAAGCTCCTAGGAAGGTGTGATCAATATTGCTTGACGTTACCTCCTTAACTTTCCATATTTGTATAAATGGGCTTTTTTGATGGAAAGAATTGTTGTGATGATAATAAACTCGAGCAAGTTTCTTTGACGAGTTAATTGACATCTTGAACTCCATTTTTTGTTCAGGAGGAATAAATTTGTTTTCTTATTCATTCATTCATAGAACTGTAGTCAAATCCAATGCCCCTCATATTTTTAGCTATCTTTCCAACACCTAGGATTTCGTCAAGGGTATCTAAACCACAGTTGAGCATACTAACTGACTTGGTCATGCCTTCTAGCTTAGAATTCAGAAGAGTGACTTATTCTATTAATTCATCAAATATTTAGAAAAGAATTTATCTGAGACTTTGCTTCTCATTTTCCATGCATTCTTCTTTCCACTTGACATACAACAACATGTATTCTTATACCACGTCTTCATCTGAAAATTTTTCATCACTTAATTCATCTTAATGTTGATCATTTGTCTTGTAACCTAGGCGAGCAGTGAAAGCAATTACATTGTTAGTCATTTCATCCTCACTCTCATCTTCAGTTTCTTCATCTAAAAAAGTGGCAAAGTATCCCTTCTTTTATTTTATGAGGTAATTGGTTTATTCAACTTGAATGTGCCCAAAATCCTCACACTAATGACATTGTATTTTTTTTGCCTTTGTTCTATGTTAAAATCTTTGAACTTGCGATGGGAGTTGGAACTTCTTGAGTTGTAATGAATTTTTCCATTCACATTATTCATAAAATTATTCATTGATCGCTTGTCAAGTCTTCTCATTACCTTACCAAATCTTTTTGCAAGAGGAGCAATTGAGTTGGATAAGTTCTCATCACAACCTTTTATTTCTTGCTCATTGTCTTCTACCACAGTGGTGGCGGCGATAGTGTGGTGTTGAACGGGGAATCGATGCTGGAAAGAGTCATGACAGTGAAAGGAAGGTAAACATGAGTTGGGACACGGTTTGCCTATTTTTTTAATCCTTTGGGATACAATCAGTCAACGGGGTAAAGCACGGTGAAAGGTTGTCTCTCAACAGGCTCTGGATATCATGTTGAAATAAGAGAGAATAAGAGGCAATTGAATAAAACAATGTGTATGTATAACACTACGAAGATTATGTTATATAATAAGTTTTACGACTTATTATATTAATAATATAAGGAATATGCTACGATATATTCTATTCTATTTTAGATAGACTAAAAAATACTTTATGAAATTAGGGGTAACAAAACAGGCCGCCCGCTTCGCCCTGCCTTATGCCCGCTAAAAAAAGAGCGGGCCACGCAAGTTTGCCAAGTAAAAATGAGTATAAAAATCGAGTCCGCGCCCCGCCAAAGTATTTTTTTTAATAGATTAATAAAATTTATACTATTGGTATATTTGAATTAAAATTGTATTATAAATACCCATCATATTTTAATTCACGAATCATATTATTATATTGACAAATCATACGAATAATTATATTAAAAGTTTAACTTTTAGCCAATAGATTAATACACTTGTAGGCAATTGTTGCATCTCAAACATTATTCTATATCGTGTTTTCTTTTGAATCTGATTTTATGCATTCAAATTTTCACGCATTCAGGTAAATCTAGATCGTTCCTGCATAATCCAATGGCTTAAAACATATCAAAAGAAGTTCCTTTACTTATATCAAGGGCCTAGGTTAACTTTGCAGTTTTTTTTACTGCAGAGAATCCAAATCTGTTTTCTACATTGAAATTTGAGAGAAAATCATGCAATTTTTGATATAAAGAACCCATTTACGAAGTTTCTACACAGTTGTTCTTACCGCTACCTACTACACTTCTTCAACAAGATGATTTCTTATTCCATCCCATATTTTTTCATTGCACCAAGCAAAATTTTAAAATTGTCCATAAAATCGAAAATATATTTCCGGTACGCATCCACAAATATATAATTTATTAGTTTTTGAAATTCGCCCCTTTTAAAGTTAAATTTATTTCAAAAATATACTTTTGATATAAAATCAAAAATATACTTCCGATATAACACACTTTCAAAAAGCACAATCTTGATAGCACAAAGCTAATAAAATTGTGAAAACCTGCACGCTCCACGCGCTAAGAGAAATATCCATATCTATGAACATCTTCACAACTACATTTTGGATTCCCTCTTAGTCAAACATGGGGTTTGAACTTTGAAGGAGAAGTACAAATATTTCCCTCCATATTTTCCGTTGAGTATAAAACTGACTTTTGCCTCTTGTTAACATCATTCTTTGGTTCATCCTTATCCTTGCATCTGATATAATGAGCTCTCATGGCACTTGTTCCTTTATCATACTTGATCAAGGAGCCACAGTAATTGCATTTAGCTTTCTTCATTGTTTCTGACTCTATTGTTGGATCAATCATTCGTTGAATCTAGTTTTTCCAGTTTATACGGTTGGTTTCCTGATATTTCTGTCTGGGTTAGTGTTCTTGGTGTGGGGCGGTAAAATTTCAAGGTGATATAAACATCTTTGTCCCGAATCGGAAATATATTTCCTTTTACGTAAATACAATCTAAAAATTGTGCACACCAGAAATATATTTTCGATTTTTAAAGGTATTTTAAGAATTGCACAGGTTTTTTAATAAAAAAATCCTTCAACAATCACCAAGAAGATTCCGGACCCAACTCATCGGTCGTTACACGCTACCAATAAATCACAACAATCACCGTGAATTACTACACAGTAGTAGGGGTGGCAATAAAATCCATTAACACAATATCCATCCGATCCATCCTATAATTTATCCATCCGATCCATCCATTAAACAAAAAAAATAATTTAATGGATTTATCCAATCCATCCATCAAATCATATGGATGGATTCAATCCATCCACCTTATTTTATAAATCCATTGGATATTATTTTATCATTTATTAAATTAAACATTTTAATATAAAAATATATTACATTTAATTTCTTTTGTTAAAAGTTAAAACACAATAAGAAGAAAAAAATTTGAAAATTAGAAAAACGTTTCAGATTCAATTTCCAAATTTCACGAATCACGTTCTCTCCAAAGATGAACCCTAATTTCGTTTTTCCCCAATTTCTTGATGAAACCATTTAGCTAGCAATTCAACTCAACGTTTTGGTGCTACAATTGCAATTCAACTCAACGTTTCGGTGCTACAATCGCAATTCATCTCAACATCGCAAATTCAAATCAGCATCGCAACTCAACTTTTCGTATTCTCGTAATCGTTGTCTCTTCTGCTGGATATTCTCTCTTTAGCTTTTCAAGATTTCTCTTCGACGACTGTCGATCTATTTTTCGCGTTTTCTACTTCAAAGGTAAACATATAGTATTTTCTGAAAAACCCATGAATGAGTAGGTATGCAATCAACTATAAAATATTTGATAGTTACTCGTATTTCAACGTTGTTCTTGTGGCTGATTTGCTCAGGTGGAATCAAGGTTTTCGGTTGTGGCTTCAGGTGTAAATCATCAAGTTTTATCAAGAGAGCTTCAACATACATCATTGGTATGGCTTCTTACTCGATATCATTGGTATTTCCCGTGTTATATGTTGTGTTCACAACTAAATTGTTTTGTTGTTTTAGATTATATCACTTTATTTGCCTTGTATAGTGTTAGATAATTGTTAATAGGTTGGGTTTAGGAGTTGTTTATATGGTGAGCTTATAGTCAAACTTTATTCAGATGAGTTTCTGCTCTCATTGTTTTGGATTCGGAAATAGATTCAATAAAATTAATTTAGTCACACATATTCTTAACTATTTGTTATTGTCCTTGAATCTGAAATGATTGGGCCGAAAAACAAATTCAAACTATGTTAAACTTGAGATAGGTGTCTTTTGTCTTCTCAAACAATTCTGTCTTTAATAGTAGTTCAACATTGTATAAAATAAACCAATTGCCACATCTGAATGTTATTGTTGCTTTGCACTGAATGCTGACTTGCATGAATAAAATTTATAGAAGTTATTTAGCATTTAACCAATTAGTCAGGCCTTGTTAGTTGAGAGGCAGACCTTGTGAGCTGTTAGAATAGTTAATTGGTTAGGCTACATGGATGTTCAATAACAACAAGTATTTAGTGTAGCAAAGTAGCTGTTAGAAATTAAGAGTGTTCCTTGCTAAATAATTGCATATGCCTTCTTCATGTCCTACTAGTGTGCCATGTGATGCAACCATGATGTATATCTTCAAAGTAACTTGTGACATTCAAATATGCAAATAGTTAGAGCCATTATAATTGGTTTATGTCTTAATTTGTATCGTGATATTATATTCAACTTTTCTATATATCAGTAAAACAAATATTAAAGTGAACTACATTTATCACTTTATGAAGACATACATCATGGTTGCATCACATGGCATACTAGTAGGATTAGATAAGCAACTTGATCACTGGCTTGGGACAGTGAGCTACATTTGATGCTGCTGTTTTAAGAAACAACCGCTACAGGGCCCAAGTGCTAGACATTAGCTTGAACTCGCACCTGCACTACTTAGTGACTGATTTGCTTCTGTTATAGTGACTGATTTGTTAAGTAATTAATAGTTTAGCATAGAATGTTTGTGCATTTGTGAAATATTGGAAACTGTTATAGTGACTGATGATGCTGACTTTGTTTTCTATTCTTAGTTGTTTTAAAGTGTATTCTTCCATTGCCTTTAGATGGTTTTGTTTTTTTGGCTACTTAACTTTTATCCAAATGCTGAGGTAATAAAGTACATACAAAGGCTTCTGAATTACAAGGTATTTATGTCATCATATAGTTTATAAACATGAAGCTATAAAAAACTGAGATTAATATATGCCAGTTTGGATAACGACTTCACTGCAACAAAATATAACAATAAAAAAAGTGTTCCATTGCTTCATCTTATTCTTATCTTAAATTAATGTGCTTATCAAATTGAGGTTAAGGATGATGTATAGGATAATAATCATTATCCAATGTTTAGTAAACATTGTTTATTAATTTATTTAGTTAAAGAAACATTGTTTACTCAGGTGAATGTTTAGTAAACATTGTTTATTAATTTATTTAGTTAAAGAAACATTGTTTACTCAGGTGGGTTTTTTAGTGGGTTATTCATGAGTCATGACAGTCGCCAATAAAACATGTCAATTATTTTGGAATTGGTTCCCGTTAGATATGGGCCTTGATTGGAAAGAAGTCATTTTGGTATTGAGAAGGTGCAGACCCTCGAAGTTCTGCAATTATCATTCTGTGATCAAAGTGATTTTCCCTATTTACTTTTCTCTATAAGTTGGTTTCTATCAGCTCCACTTTAATTTATGTAATTGTCAGACATACTTCTACGGTAGAACTTTCATGTCAATTATCTTTAGAACAGGTTTTATGATTTGTGAACCTTTAGACTGCTTGTTATGAATGAATCTATTTTCTATGTTCATTTTGAAGTAGTAATTCTTGTAATAGAATGGTAGAAAAAGAAACGGTTTAATAGATCCTTATATATTTATTGAATTGGAGAAACTGAAATCTTGTAAAGAACATGCTTTTAGATTTATAGAGAAATTGTATATTTTGTGAAGAAACTGTAGATTTATGAAGAAACTATGTTTGATCAAGTTATTTACTTGCAAGCAGGAAATATGTCTATCGAAGACGATGAACCCGTAATTCAAATTGAGGATTCAGTTGACAGTTCAGTCCCTAGTTCGAAAAGAGCAAAAACTTCTACGGCTTGGGAATGTTTTGAAAAGTTTGTTGATGATGAAGGACTCCCAAAGGCCAAATGCAAAAATTGTAATAAAATTTACATGGCTAGAGATGGTGGTGGCACTTCAAATTTGAAAAAACATGCGGCGATTTGTGTTGGAAGAGGAAATGGATCATCTTATCCGCCACTGAATCAAGAAATGTATAGGGAAAGAATTTCTGAGGTAATTGTTAAACACAATTATCCTTTTAGTTTTGTTGAACATGAAGGGATAGTTAACTTACTTAGTTTTTTGCACCCTGATGTTAAGTCCATGACTAGAAATACTGCAAAGTCTGATGTTCTTAAGGTGTTTAGAAAAGAAAAAGAAAACTTAAAATCCTATTTGCAGTCAATTCCAGGAAAAATTTGTTTAACATCTGATCTATGATCTGCAATAAATACTGATGAATATATGGTTCTGACGACACGTTTTGTTAATAGGAATTGGGAATTAGAGAAAAAAGTTTTGTCCTTCCTTCATTGTCCACCACCTCATAGCGGTTTTAATTTGGCTGAGAAGTTAATAAGTTTGTTAAAGGAGTGGGGTATAGAGAAAAAAGTATTCACGATTACTTTAGATAATGCATCTAACAATGATGTTATGGTGAATATATTAAAAAAACATTTATCATCAGGATTAGGATTGATAGCTGAGGGAGCATATTTTCATGTTAGATGTGGAGCACACATTTTGAACTTAATAGTTCATGATGGTTTAAAGGTTATAGATGAATCTTTAGAAAAGATTAGGTTGTGTGTGAAATATGTAAGGGGCTCAGAAGCTCGAAAGATAAAGTTTGCATCTTGTTTAAAGCAACTTTCAAATGTGACTTCTAAGCAAGTTCGTCAAGACTTACCTACTAGGTGGAATTCCACTTATCTGATGCTTGAGAATGCTATAGGTCAACGAGAATCCTATATGCTCCTAAGTGATATTGATCCCTATTTTGATTATTGCTTATCAAACGAGGAGTGGGATGAAGTAAAAACCATAGCTGATTTTTTGAAGCCATTTTACGATATCACAGTGTTATTTTCGGGTAGTTCTTATCCAACCGCCAACCTCTATTTTAGTGGTGTGTGGAGAATTCATATGAAAATCAAGGAAGTTGCATGTGTTGTTCATAGTGAGTTTGAAAAACAAAATTAATTATGTTGCATGGCTAGAAGAATGAGGAAAAAGTTTGATAAATATTGGAATTCTTATAGTGTTGTTCTATCATTTGCTGTCATCTTGGATCCTAGATATAAGTTGCAGTTTGTTGAGTGGTGCTATGTGAGGTTGTTAGGTGATGAGGGAGTACAAGTTGCAAAGTTGATCTTTGATAAGTTGAAAGTTTTTTTTCAAGAATATCTCAAGTCCTCAAATGAAGAAAGCACTTCATCTTCACAAAGATCAATTAGAGGTAGTCCAAACATTCCCTCAAATGACTTGCAAGATTTTGGGAGTTACACAAGTAAATTGTGTGAACCGTCAAGAGATGAGTCTGATTTGGAAGCTTATTTGAATGAAAAAAAAATTGATCATGAGCAATATGCTGATTTGGATGTTTTGCAATATTGGAAAGCAAATGAGGGTAAATATCCCAAACTTGCTATATTGGCACGTGACCTTTTGAGCATTCCAATCACTACAGTTGCATCAGAATCAACATTTAGTATAGGTGGACGTATACTTGATAAGTATCGAAGCGCTCTTAAATCTGATAATGTTGAAGCATTGTTGTGTACACGTGATTGGCTTTGTGAAATTCCAGGTTAGTATCTACAACATTTCCATTTATATTCTTTTCATTTATCTTCTTTTATAGTTAATGTATGTTTAATTATTTTCTACTTTGATTTTCTCTTATAGCTGCATTTGATATTGATGGACCCGATTTTGTTGAGGACCTTTCAACATTCTTTTCCACAACATGAGGTTACTGGAAGTTGTCATCTATCTTGGGAGAGCATTATACAAATATGGTACGTAAGTTTCTCCCTATTATTTTATACAACTTTGAATGAATGTGCCTAATTTCAATTGAACTGGATAAAGAAATTTGAGACTTATGGCTCTGTTCATAATATCAATTTCATGTGAATACTCTCTTGTGTTATTGTTTCTTGTTATTCGATAGAATATAGCAGAAAAGAAGTTGGTACTGTCTGAGATAATTTACTTTATCTTTAGATTTTGCTTTTCTTTTTCTTTGGGTCTGTTTAAGATAAGAAGTGATACAAGAAGTATAATATAGTGTGTGTAAGGTATAATTTGCATGGTGAAATGAATTGGGTTTGTTTGAGATAAGAATGGAATATGATGAAGAAAAACAGGTTTGTAGAGAGAACAATGGAGTAAGAGATAAGAATGAAATGTGAAATTTCATCATTACTCTCTTCATTTCAACTTAATGGATTATTTTCACCATTTTACTTTATGACAGGTTCTTTAACTTGAAGATGAGCAATGATGAGAATGGCATGCAAAGAAGAGGTCGAAAGGTGAAGAAATTGAGTGGCTCAAATCAGTTGGAATTCTCTTGTAGCTTAAGGACTTTGATTTTATACAACTCGAATTCAATTTGTTTCAACTTGGGATATGTAGCTAGTAGTCTAGTACTGTATGTAATCTCGAATTTGAATCTTGTTTCACTTAGAAATTCTCTTTTGTAATTCAAGAACTTGATGTAATTGAAATCGAAAGGTTTGTACTAATTTTGTATCACTTTTTCTAAACTTATTAACATTAATTATGTCATTTCAGACTAGTGTATGTCTAGTTTACTTCTTAAACAATGAATTTTTACATTACCTTAAAAGATATATATATATATATATATATATATATATATATATATATATATATATATATATATATATATAGAGAGAGAGAGAGAGTTTTTTTACAATTAAGAATATTTAAATTATTTTTTGTGAAATTTAAATTTTTGAAAGAGATTTAAAAATAATGGGTATATTAATTTTTATTTATGAAATTTAATTAACAATATTTTTTTTGTGAAATTTAATTTTTTTATGAAATTAAAAAAATAATTAACAATATTTTATTTGTGAAATTTAATTTTTTTATGAAATTTAAAAAATAATTAACAATACTTTTTTTTGTGAAATTATATTTTTTTATGAAATTTAAAAATTAATTAACAATATTTTTTTTTGTGAAATTTAATTTTTTTATGAAATTTAAAAAACAATTAAGAATTTTTTTAATTATTTGTTTGGATGGATATCCATCCATTTGAAATATGTTAATGGATGGATTAAATGGATTTTATTTCTTAATGGATGGATTGGATTGGATTTTTATTAAGAGATTTTAGTGGATTGTAATGGATTAATGGATTGGTTTCATCCATCCATTAACAATCCAATCCATATCCATCCAATTCATCTATTTTGCCACTCCTACACAGTAGTACTATTTACATTGCATAAACCTCAATTTTAAAATAAAATGAAAAAAAATGTAAAATTCGTCAGAGGCTAAGTCAATCCTTCTGTTATAGAAAAAAAAAACCCAATATTTTACAGGTGGGGTAGGTCACAATCTCAACGGCACACAAAACAAAAATAAAATTCTGAAGAAGAAAATGAACAATAACTGAAGCTAATGTGAATGAATTTGAATCCTCCTGTGTTGAGAAGAAACAAATGGAAGACTATGGAGGATCAGAAAACGAACCCGTCGAGGGATAGGGGCAGTACGGAACATCTGCTCCACCACCCTTGCTAACAACGCCGTGTACTCCTCCAGCACCTCCGCAATGATCGCCACCAGTATCATCTTCGCTCACTCTGAAATTGATTCGGGTCGGGTTGAATTTGAATCCGATTGGAAAATAAAACCGTTTCGTCAACAAGTAATGGAATGAATGGGTTATTAGTATGATTTATGACTGTTTGGGTTTTGAATATTTATTTATAGAGTAATAAATTAAGGAGAATGGGTACGGATGACCCGTGTAGCTGGTAATATTTGACAGTTTAGTTTTAATATTTTAACTGCGGCGCCACCGCCGTTATTGAAAAATGACGAACCGGTTTCCAGTATTACGCTTTCATTCTGTGTACTCTTTTGTTTATTTTACTATTGCTGTTCTCCATACTATCCTCTTCCACAACTTTATTTATCATTCATTATTCTGTGATTTGTTTTTTTTTTATGTTATTTTCATCTATAACAATACATAAAGGATGCATATCTTTTAGGTGACTTTTATTCCTTTAATAACTAGTAGAAGACCCGTGCGTCCGCACGAGATATAACGTGAATAATATAGTACAAATAAAATGAGCACATATACTTCAATGATATACTTTAATGGTTCTTAAGAATATACTTAGAAATGTTAATGTGAAACATAAATATGTACAATATTTTATTGAATAAAAAAAATAATATGGTGATAGTGACCCGTGAAAATAGTGAGTTTCAGTAATAAAAATCACAGGAGTTGGTAAAAGTTGTGGTGACAGTGACCCATAAAATAGTGAGTTTTAGGAAAAAAATTATAGGAGTTGGTAAAATCGGGGTATAAGAAAATTAAAAAGTGTTCATTAGATTATAAAAAAATTCACAATAACAAAGAAAAAACTCAACCAAATAACCAATAGTAAAAAGAGAATCATGTGAAAATATATTGTTGGTCAAAATTTTCATAAGTATTTGTTAAATAAATTTATAGTTTAAATAATTTGATATAATTGTCAATAAAATAATTGTCAATAAAATATTGTTGGTCAAAATTTTGATTAAACATATAAATTTATGCGCAAGGCTTAAATGCACCCTTGGTCCCTGTAAGTTAGCGAATTTTTGATTTTCGTCCTTGTAAATTTTTTTTCTGGGTCTGAGTCCCTATATTTCACTTTCGCGTTTGTTTTAGTCCTTAAAATTAAAATTCGCAGGAAAATTCGCAGGAAAACCTGCAGATTTTCCTGCGGATTTTGGCTTTAGGGACTAAACCGCAAGCAAAAAGTAAGATATAGGGACTCATACCAACAAAAAAACTTACAGGAACGAAAATCAAAAACTCGCTAACTTACAGGGACCAAATGTGCATTTAAGCCTATGCGCAATTTCGTGTTGAAAATTTAATACAATAAATATTAATGTGTAGGAGAGGCATTGATTAACCTGATAAAATTATCGTTAGATGCCATCAAGTAATTCTAATGCATAATTTAAAACACCTTTTGCAATTACATTTGTTGCATGTGCTTCTCAAACACATGTAGTATTAAGATAATATGTTTTTATATAATTATATTTATCGTTCTCACTTATATTTATGTATCTTTCAAATATGTTTTATATAATTATATTTATCATTCTCACTTATATTTATGTTTATCTTTCAAATATGTGAATGGGGTTTTTTATGATTGATTATGTCACGGACAAATAGAAATAGACAACTATCTTACATAATAACAAACTATTATACCATCAATCCTTCAAAATAAATTATTCCAAGTCAACTGTTATTGAAACAGATGTTAAAGAACTCAAAAAAAATATACATGTCTCATGAAACCGAAAGCCATGAAAATTTAAATAATGTTATTCTCGTAAATTTTCTCAACATATTGCAACAAACAGTCACAAACATCAATTTATATGATACGAAGATAAATAACAACCACACAGTAAAGATATTATCTATATAGTTCAACCAAATCACCATGCTTATAAAGTTTTCTCAAATTGTTGAATGACAACTCTAACATTATCTCAACTCAAATAAAAGAAAATAAAAAGCAAGCAGATAAATTAAAAGACATTATTTGCATTGATGACATTATCTCACTCATATTTAATATTTAGTAATAATAGTAAGTTGGATTGAACTAAGAGAATCAAAATTGAGATGGAACTAAGTGTTTGACATACATTAAATGTTGATTGACAGAGTCTATTTTAGGAGCAAGCTGGCTAGATATATTGATGTAGATTTGTACTCTGCAAAAGCATTGGTATGAAAAGTTTAAAAGTAACTTTACTTGGGATTAAAAATCAGGTAAAGCAGACAGGACATTACATACACAAGTATCCAGGAGTTGTTGTGTTGATGTTGACATAACTTTCAAATCGTGCGCATGGTTGTATTTCAACAGTCTATGTTGAATTGCAGTTTTTTGAGTCCTTGCAGGAGTAGTAGTTTAAAGCAGTCAATTAAAAATGCATATAATATATTGTAGAGTTCTTTATGTGTTAGACACAATCCTTACAGGTGCAAAAAGCATGAAAGTGAGTTATGAAGATACCTTGTGAACATAGGTTCAACTTTGAAAGATAGCAAGTTGAAAACCGACAACTCCATTCATATATTTTGAAAAGAACATGATATCCGTGGGAAAGGTCATTGAATCATTGCCCTATTAAAGTCAAATTCATTATGAAAAGTCATAAAAAATATTTAATTACGTATTAGTAGTCCCTAAAAAACAATCAACTTAGATGTTTCAGTGTTTTAGAGGGAAGTGAAGATTTCAAAAGATATCAATACACTCCATTTAAATTCTCTGTTTAAGAAAAGTGGTGGTTTAGTAAAATCTTAAACTGTGATAATCTTATTAAAATATTTTAATAAGGGAATATATGCTTAGTAGTTCAAAATAAAAGGCACGAGACGATTTTTCTCCATTCTTACTTTTAATTGGAAAACATGAAGACCCGTTACCTTTTTGGACCTGAGACACATGGTTCAACATCTTCAAGATTGAGCTCAAAATAGGATGAGTACACTCTCTCCACTTGGGGCATACTCTCCATGAGACCAGGTTCTTTCAGTCGTTTTAGATATAACCATCCAAAAACAATACATGCATAGAATACCTCACTATAGTCCACAAACATATTATTACCTTAGAAATAAGATTCTATCATAGAAACTTGCAAGAAAGGCGTGTAAGAACTTGTGGTAGACATATTTGCAATTGTTGCATAATCTGCCAAAGATAATTCACTCATGCCTTGCCCTGTACAAAGGAAGTTAAACACACTTATTATTTGAGGAGAGATTATCCAGCTTGGAGCGGGATGCTACAAAAGAAGAATATGTCATTATGCATAAATTAGTATTTGCCATAAAACTCTACAAACTTGGCAACAACCCTATGCAAACTATTTCTAGTATATTTTTTGAGTGAACAAAAGAGACTACACCTCTTTCTAATAATAGGCCAAAACTATAAAAATTTAAATTTATTATTATGAATAACTAATGCATTTCTAAAAGTACTTATTAGCATAAAATAAAGTTTAAAAGTTCTAGAGACATACTAATGCAATGAATAAATTCAGTTCTCTAATTTGGAAAACAACTCAGTAACACATTATTTTTACCTTCCCAAGAGCTTCAGCTTCAATTCCCCTAGCTCCCCACCCAACAACATCCAAGCCATCTATCATAGTTGTGTATGAATCAGTTCCGACAACACTATCTACCTAAGATTGGAGCATGCCTAATAACACCCCTATGAGTTGTTACTTCACCAAAATCTACATTTGATGAAAGTGATTGATCTCCTCAATTTGAGTAACTTAAGTTTTGAAGATGTTTGTCACCAATAGTATGTGAGTACTCTTTTGATCCATACTCCAACTGCTACCGTAGCTTCTTCGGCAAAAGGAAAACCTGAATTATTAAAACTCTATCTAACAACATGGGAAACAGTTTTCAACAAACTAAGATAGAAAATATTAAAATTGAAACCATTAGATAAAGACAACCAATTAAGCAACAACAACAAATTATTCATAAAAGCAACATATTAAAAATCATATTAGCAAACTTGTTCATTGAAGATAGTTTACTCATACAAAATGAAAAATAAATTATTCACAACAACATTAAATTTGTTGTGTCGGATGACCCTTCATGTACTGTTCTTTGAAACCATCCCTGAATCATAATCATAAATCAAAAACCATTAAAACAACCACTAAGTTTCGACGAAACCAGAATCAGAGAAGAATAAAAATCATACATGAAAACAAAGAAGGCGTGAGGGCTTGTTAGGATCCTTAGAAGCTTTTTTCGATTGTTTTCTTCCCGTTCCAGCTCATTTGCGTTTCAATTTATAAAACAAAGAACAATACGAAACAAAAATCTAACCGGTTCATTAAGAAACCCACGAGATGAGGAATACGAATATGGAATAGGTTTTTCATTGGAGGTAGTGGTGGCCATAGATATGAAGGAGAAAGAGGATGACCAACGTGTTAGGGTTTGAGAGGAGAAAGAGAGGGAAGAAAGAGAACGGGAGAGAGAATTGGGGAAAATGTGGAAAGAGTGGGTAATTGAAATTTGAATAAAGTGAATAGAGGAAATTGTTTGCCTGGTTAAAAGACTAAAATGTGAAATCCAATAGATATTAAGAAGCATACAATAGAAATATGAAAAGAGAGTGCCACTTGGACGAATGGATAAATGTGATTGGTTGGAATAAAACTTTGATTTAGCAAATTACAAAAAAGGGCATTGTTAAGGGAAATTTTATTTTGCATTAAGGGTGTTTTAGGGTGTTTAGTGGTATGTCTTATTATTAGTTAGGTAGTTGATTACGCTCAATTTCGAATTCAAGTAATAAGTGGTTTTGATCGTTTTAAAATAAGTAAAAATAATTACTTAATTTTATATGAAAAACAGAAGTTTTGATGATTTTGTAATAGCGTATTTTATTAATAACTTTAACTATGTTTTTGTCCCTATAAATATTTTTAACTTTATTTTTAGTCTCTATTAAAAAATGACATATTTTAGTCTCCACAAAATTATTATGCACGTAGTTTTAATCCCTACTGTTAAACTAATGTGTATTTTTGAATGATTATATGTTTTGAACTTAAGAAAAAGTTCCTCGAAAAAAAATTTTCAAAAATTGATTTTTAAGACAAGATTTACATTACTAATGTTTGAAATTTAAAAAATTCATATTTAATTCTTCTCATTTTAAAAAATTATATAATTTGGTAAAAAAATATTTTATAATATTCTAAACACGTATGAAAAAAATTATTCAAAAATTTAAATTTCTAAGGGTAATTAAACAGTTTTCAAAATTTTAAAAAATAGCATGGACTAAAACTGCATGCATAAATATTTTATAGGGGCTAAAATATGTCATTTTTTTTACTATTTTACATGTTTTCAGTTCAGAAACCCGAATTAAATACAATTGACAAATAAGTACCTTCGAACTAGAAGTTTTAATATTCGATATGGTGGCACGAGGTGAACTTATAAATTAACAAACTGATGTTTAAATCAGTTCAAGATTCAAGATGTGTATATTGAAAAGTGAATATGTATATCCCACTTCTCGTGTTGGTCTTGATCATGTATGGTCCTTCCAGTTGGTTGCGAGTTTCCCATCTCTAAAGTTCTTTCCCTCCAATGTCGGCTCGTCTCAACATAAGGTCTTCGGGCTTAAATTCTCACAATCAAACTTCCTTGTTAAACTTTTCTCCATTTCAGGGTAATGGTCGTCCTCTTTTATTTTAGGAAATCCACCACTTCCCTGATTGCCTCAATGTTATCTTTAATAATAAGGGTGTGTGGCCCTTCAGCTTAACTTTTCTACTTTTACGTGGATGATAACTTCAATTTTATAAGTGAATCGAAGAGAGAGTCTCATCGTATGTCGAATGAGGCATAGTTAGGTAAGCACGTAGGACGCGTGGAACTCATACACGTAATTTCCTTTAGTTGCTTCAAGTCTTTGCTTTAACGCTCTTATGGGTGCTCGGTTTGCCTCTTCAGCCTACCTGCTCTTAGTAGGGTATTCCCCTACTATGAGAAAGGCCATGGTGACGTCAGCATGTGTAATTCAGATGGGAGCGTTGTGAATATATTCTTGTCTTTGGCATTGGTCGCATCTTTTCACATATTTTTTTACATCTTGAACCATGATCGGCCAATGGTACCCAACTCTGAGGAATTTCTTGACCAAATCTCGAGCACCTAAGTGTTATCTAGTTATTCCCTCATGTACTTCACCAAAAGCGTATGCAACTTCTTCTTTTTCTAGGCACTTCAATAGTGGGGTTGGTGGTTCTCTTTGGTACAATGTTCCTTCGATTAAGGAGTACGAGTCGACTTTTCTTTTTATAAGGGTGACATTAGCTGAGCCAACAAGAAGCACTTCTTCCTCGATGTATGTTGCAATTGGTGATATCCAAGGTGGTCGTGCGATGTCGCTTATTTCCACCATCACAACCCTTTGGTTATATATGTTATGGCTTCTTAAAGTTTCTTCAATGAAAGAGTTTGTTTACCCCAGATGATCTGGTGTTGGCTAGCTTAGACAAGACACCTTCTTGAGTGTTCTGCTTTATCCAGACATGCAATATCTCTGACGTTTTAAACTTTTCTCTAGCCAATATGACATATTACCGCATAAAGACTATTTGGTTTGGGCTCTCCATTTACTTGTGAGACCACAAGCTGGGAATGCGTCTTTTGTAACGCCCGTAAATGTGTTTTTCTGATTAATTGTGATGTTTGCTACATTTTCCTAAATTTTACCGTTATTGAGTCGAGTCAATCGGTGAATATTAATTATGCTAATATTTTACTTATTACTTTCCATGTGTGTAATTATTATGTTTTGGTGTTAATTAGTTAGAATTAATGTTTAGTAACATTTGGGCCAAAATTGGAATTTATGAGAGTTGAGTGGGTGAAAATGAGAAGTAGAGAAATAGAAAGAGTTATAGAGAGAAAAAGAGATATTTTGGAAAGAAAGAAAGAAAACTTGTGAAGAGAAGAGAAAGAAGAGAAAAACAAAGAGAAGAAGAGAGTTGTAGAAATCCAAACCGAGCTAGAGCCAAGAATCTAACCAAGGTAAGAGGGTGAATCTAGTTTATCTTGATTGTATGATTCTTATAGTTTTGTTTGTTTTGTTCTTGTTCTTGCTCTTTTCTAAGTTTGACCAACAATGGTGGATTGGGTGTTTTGTGAGTTTTGAAGTTATAAACTTGATTTTGTGGTGTGTATGTGTAGTATGATGATAGATATCCCCATTGATCATGTTTGTTTTTCATTTCTCCATGTTTTCTTGCTCATGAAGGAATTATTAGGTTATTGACATTTAGTGAGTGAACCATGGATCATTGATTGTTAGAGTGAATATATGGCATGTATGGATTGTGTGGGATGTGTAGGGAAGCTTATTTGAGGTTTTGAGATGATTGGGTGGGATTTTTCAGGTCTGTTGCAGAACTGATTTTTCTAGGTTTACGCAGGTCCGCTGAGCGGAGGTTCTTTTGCAGGAAAATCTCTGTGGAGGTCCGCTGAGCGGAGTTTCTGCAATTTCGTCTGATAATTTTCTGTCTGGGTCCGCTGTATAATTTTCGTTTCGTTGTATCTTTTGAACCGTAGGTCGTTTCTACGCGCCGTTTGAAGTATTATGGGAGCCCTTGAGTATGCTTTATGATAAAGGGGAGTGTGTTGGTGGTTGAATGATTTTTCATAAATGTATTTTGTGAAATGATATTTGCTAATCAAGTATGTTTTGACGGTATATGCGTGCTGTGTGAATATGAACGCCTGAGTGGCAATTTTGGTGATGTATCCGTGTGGAATAATATAACCGGTGTGATGTGGATATGTGACCGAGTTATATTGTTGTTGTTGTTGTTGTTATGTAATCGAGTCATTTGTATGCACAGCATGACATTTCATTACGTTAATGGCGGAATGCTATTAACAGGTGGCCTGCGGGCATTGGTTACCAGTAGGAGCTTAATGCTCGGTAACGGTATATTAGCCTGAGTGGCAAGAGGTCATCAGTGGGAGCTATATGCTCGGTGACGACAGCCTGCAGGCTTCCTGAGTGGAATAAAGTCCCAGCATAATGCTCGGCAAGGTGTATTTGTCATAATGACAAGGAGGAGTTTACTCCGGATTTGGTACCACATGCATATGCATAGTCGAGTCTCATTCATCATCGTCTGTCTTTATAATTTATGTTATCATTCGTGTGTCGCATTACTTATATATTGATTGTGGTTGACTTAGTGGATTACTTGTTGTATGATTCTTGATGATACTTGTTGGCATTACTATATTTATCATGCTTTTCATTATGAATTATATTCTCACCCTTCTGCCTTAATGTTACCTGCTCGTGGGTAATGTGCAGGTGATCCGCAAGTGTAGGTGATCTCTTTGTAGTCGTCCGTTTTGGTGTCGTCCGCTCGTGATACGTAACACCTAAGGGGGATCGAACACTTATTTTGTAGATAATGCTTATAGGATCCTTTTGATGTAAATTTGATCCTTTGGATGTATACATATTATGTATTTTGGATACCTTCTCATACGGTGTATTTTGGAGGAATGTTGTGGATGTTTTGTTTACTGATGCATATATATATAAGTATGAATACATTCAGGTGTTTATGAGAATCCTTCCTCTTTGAATATTTGTGTTACGCATCTTTTACGAGTATGTTATGTTTGGTTATGTGGTTACTTAAGTGTAACGCCCTAATTGTTTTTATGAATTTAATTTTTATACTCTGATATTTGTACCTATATTCCTGGGTAGAATTGGGGTGTTACATCTTTAACCTAACACTTTATGCTCCATATCCGCGGCCAATGTGAGACTGGAAATAACCTCCTGATGCTCGACTTGATTCACTAAAAAAAGCCTGATCAGTTAGGGGCATCTGTGAGGAGAATAACCCCTCACTAAATCTTGACGTTGCTTGGGGATAACCCCAAGCAAAATGTGAACGTTGATGACGCATGGGGAATTCTTTCGCTAAGTGTCTGATCAATTGTCCCATCACCGCTTCGTGTGCCACTTGCATTTGAAAAGTGAAATACATTTTGAAAGGGGCAACCCCAAGCAAATTGTGACGGTTGGGAAGCGTGGTGTGCCCCCTCGCCAATTGTGATATATATATATATATATATATATATATATATATATATATATATATATATATATATATATATATATATATATATATATATATATATATATATAATGTTTCTCCATTTCAGTTTCGTAACATTTTCTTCACCTTATTAAGTTTCTTCAATTCCTTCGGCCTCTCTTCTTCTCTAACATTCATCCCTCTTTACCAAATCGTAACTTCATCTGAAATTTCTAAACCTAGTTCAGCAACATTTTAACTTTTGGAGGTAATAATCTTTCATTTTATATTTATTTTATTCTAATTTATATATTTTGATTTATAAAAGATATTTATTAATAATTTTTATATTTGTTTTTTGATTTTAGATACAATTTTAATCATCGGAAGCAACCAAGAAGTCCAAACCTAAAATGTGTGTTCACCCAAAGTATAATTTTTTTCTTTATTTTTGTAAAAAAAATTATACTTATATTTGTTGAATTAGGGTGTTATCTAATATTAAATTTGTATTTATATAATTGTTTTTTATTTAAATTTTTTATTAATATTATAGGAGTTTAAAATAAATACTATAAACAGTATAAAAAACATAATAAAAACTATTATTTTTTAATAATAAAACTATTATTCAAAACAATTATTTTAAAAAATACAGTATTATGAAAAAAAAACTTTAAAATAATAGTATAAAATAGTTTAAATATTTTAGTGAGGAGTTTAACCCCAAGCTAATTACTGACACACTGCTAGTGTTTGCATTTTGCGAGGGGTAAGCTCCAAGCTAATTGCTAGGTGGTAGGCCCCTCACAAAACATTTGCGGTCACTATTTTAGCTAGGAGAAGGGGAGCTGGTCCCTCGCAAATTTCTATTTTATAAGAGGTTTAAATCTCGGCTAAATATAATTTTTTTTTTGTAGTAGTTATTGGTGGTAGAAAACTCAATAAATTGGGGTCATTTGTTTAACTCCCTACTAAATACGATTTTCTTGTAGTAATTGTTGGTGGTAGAAAACTCAATAAACTGGGGTGATTCCTGCAAACAATTGTGCTTCAAAAAGCTTTGAGACTTGTATTAAACATTGAATTCAGACATTTTAATGAACCACTTCGTCTTCCGTACGGCTAGATCCAGCCGGTGGAGCATATGTTTCAATGATAAGTTGGTCTAGACGAATATGTCTTGGGTAAAGAAATAGCGACACAAGTAGCGACACCGTTTTTTGGATGGCGTCACTAAAATTAGAGTTATTTTTTCTATCTTTTGATATCGCGTCTCTCACCTGATCAAATTTTAAAGATAAAATAGACCGGATTTTCGATTATCTTACAAAAGGAAAAATTCTAAGGTGAAGTCATCAAATTAACTTTTTTGGTGAATTTATAAATTTGACCAATCAAAAAGCCACATGGACTTAGAATTTTCCAAATTTGACTTGGTCAATGCCACACAGAATTATATGGTACACACCATTATTGTGTATCATCCATGTACCTCATAAATCAAAATATTTAATCTTCATCTTCTACATCTAAATCTAAATTTTCATTTTCATCTTGTACATACATAAATCTCTAGATCAATTGTTAACCGCATGAAAACACGTTTAATTAAGATTTTCAAAAATCCTGTTCAAGAACTTTCATGAACTCGATAACACAAAATTGACAAAATCATGATTTGGCTTGTTTTGAAATTTTGAATATATATTTGAAATCATGGTGAAATTACGGTTTCAACAGTATATAATTTGTGAATTAATTAATTAATTTAGTGATTTTCGATTTTTTTTTTAACTTTTTTGAAATTTTTGTTCACGAGATTTAAATATAATTGAAAATGATGAATACAAGATGAGGATTGGAGGTTTTAAACCGAGTTGAAGTGACCCGATTAAAAGTAGAAAATGATGATTAATTTTTTGTATAAAAAAAATTAATTCACTGTCAGATTAATCCTAAAAATAAAAATTACACATTCTTCCTATAACACTAATCTATTCTCAAATAACTTTTTTAAAACAGTCATTGTGATTTTGCAACTTCACCGTAGAAGCTATCTGGCTACCAAAACAGCGGCTTCTCATATAATACCAGATAAAGAGATTAATAATTAATAATTTAAAAGGCTAAGGCCTCATCATACTCATCTTTGATGGAGTACATTAAAAGATTAATAATTAAAAAATCATACGAATAAAGGGATTACATCTCAATCATCAAATTCAATCTCCTGTACTTTTTTAAATAATCTTATCTGTCATGTTTGATAGTAGAAAATTGATAAATATCTAGAGAAATTCAATAAAGGGAATCCATTTATGAAGTTTCTACACACTTGTTAGTGCAGCTACAGACAACAGCGAAAATCACTATCAACAACTTTCAGGACACAACTCATCGGTTGTTACACGCTACCATGAATTACTACAGTAATACTGTTTACATTGCATAAACGTCAAATTCACAATAAAATGAAGAAAAAAAATTGTAAAATTTGTGAGAGGAGGTTAAGTCAAATCTGATGTTATAGAAAAAGAACACCCAATATTTACAGGTAGGGTAGGGTACAATCTCAATGGCACACAAAACAAAAACATTATTCTGAAGAAGAAAATGCACAAAAAAAAAAAAAAAAAGAAGCTAATGTGATTGAATTTGAATCCTCCTGTGTTGAGAAGAAACAAAGGGAATACTATGGAGGATCAGAAAACGAACCCGGCGAGGAACAGGTGCAGTACGGAACACCTGCTCCACCACCCTTGCTAACAACACCGTGTACTCCTCCATCACCTCCGCCAAAATCGCCACCAGTATCATCTTTGTCCTTTTCTCTTCGCTCACGATGAAATCGAATCGGGTCGGGTTGAATATGAATCCGGATGGGTTATTATGACTATGTTTGAGTTTTGAGTATTTATTTATAAAGAGGGACTGGGTGACCTGTGAAGCTGGTAATATTTAGCGGTTTAATTTCGCATATTTCAACAGCAGCGCCACCGTTATTGGAAAGAGAGGAACCGGTTTCCGGTATTAAGTTTTCACTTTTCAGTGTACTATTGACTATTTTTATTCATTCATATCCAAAACTTTACTCGTTCATTATTATGTTATCTTCATCTATAAGAAAACATAAGGGAATCTATATCTTTTAGGTGGCTTTTATTCTTTTCATAATTATTTTCAATTTCCAATTCAAATAATAAGTACTTCCTCCAATCAAATTATAAGTGATTAGGATAAGTTCACAAAATTAAGAAAAGCAAATATTACATGAGAATAAGATATTTAGATGATTTTACGATATCACTTTTTATTAATTAAAAAAAATTATTGTTATTTAAAAATTAACAATTTTTAAAAAATATAGAAAAGAGAAATGAAATAAATTATAAGAAAAAAAGCATTATAGAATATTAAAAGTAAATTTTTAATATTACAATTGAACTATAAAATGATTTATAATTTGAAATAATTTTTTATAAAGTAATTTATAATTTATAAAGAAAAGAGTAAAAATTAATAAAATATTATTTAAGTTTGGGTCTTGTTAACTAGTGCCCTCAGGGCAATGGTTAAGTATTTCTAAAAAAGAAACTATTTTATAGAAATTTTAATATTTCAATTTTTAAGACATTAAATACGCACATTACCGAGATAAAGTTATAGAAATTTTAATATTTCAATTTTCATCTATTTTTTTATTATGAGTTATTTTGACTTTAATAAGTACTTAAAAATTATTGTAAAAGAAACTATAAAATATTTTAGAAAATTTTCTTTAACAATCTTATAAGTGAAAGATGAATTAAAAATTTTTAAAAATTAATATTTAAAAGTATAATAAAAAATAAAGTATTAATAATTTATTGATTTTGTAAAACGACAATTACCTTATTAAAATTTTTTAGAAATAACATAATAAAAGTGGAAGAGGAAGCTCGTCGATGACAATTAATAAAAAGGATGAATGTGCTTCAACTAGGATGTTAAAGCGATCCTTAAGTTTTTCGACAACAAGAAAGTATAAGAAAGTATGAGAGATTCCAAACGAGATCTTTCCTTTGTTAAGTGGGCTCCCAGCCCAAAGTTCTTTAAGGTCAGAGCTAACGGGAATCCCCCGGTCTTTGATTCTAGCGGAAGTGAAACGTCATTTATCACAATCTGGTTAAGTGAAACTCAGACTTCCACTTGTACTAAGGGAGGAGCCAATGTCCCTAAAGTATAAGCTCCCTTTAAAGACAAAGTATTTGGAATAGCCGTTAGGAGAGAGATAGCTCAAAGATCCTTTTCAACTGCTGCATTTCTTCCTCACTCTTCATCGTATATGCATAACCAATAAGGAAGACGTTAAGGAAAAGATTGTTTAGTCAAGCATTCGAGAGGAGTCATATTTCTATGTGACTTAACAAAAATAACCTTTTCTCCTTCTCAGTTTTAGCATTAGCCCACGTGTTTCAATTAGGGGATGCAAATGGGCAAACTCGCCCCGCTTAGGTCCGTCACGCAAAAGTCCGTGAAAAAACGGGGCAAGGCGGCGCAGACATATTTAAGAGCGCGGATCTAAAACCTTGCCCCACCCTTCAAAAAAGTGAGGGCGGGACAGGGAAGCCCTGGAGGCATTGAACCTTTTAGGCTTAAAAATAGTAAAATTGTATGAAAAAGCTCATGCCCACAAAATCCCTAAAAAAAACACAGCGGGGGTGACAATGTTGACATAATCGAGCTCCTTGTAGAAGGCAACCAATTGTCTCTTTAAGAATAACTCTTCTTGAGACATGTCATCCTCCTTGTAAACGTAAGACAAGTTCGCGTCACGAAATGACTCTAAATCTAAAACTTGCGAAATAAATCTTTAGACATATGTGGAGGCTAAGGTCCTAGTTTACATATCTTCGCATGAGCCTCCTCAATAAGAGGAGTAACTAAAAAAGAAGTGCTCCTTGAAATACTTCACGTTGTCAAAATAGGTTTTTAAGAATTTAGATTTCAACCTCAAGGAAAGCATATCTAGGCCACGAGTGTGACTAGTCATATAGTTTTAGGTCTTAAAGAGATGGAAAACAACGCCCCCTGACTTACCCCCACCCTCATATTTACATAAATGTTGAAAAACCTTGACAAACGTCCAACTCACCAGATGTAATTACAAAAGGACGATCATCAAACGATTCATAACACTGATATCAAAATCATTGAATGAAAGGGAAAAGTCTATGAGCAAGAATTAGAACTAGTGAAAGGGATGAGGCACCCCGTCATATTGGCTTTATACCCTCTTATTTCCATCTGGAGGAAACACTTCCAAGTCAGACGAAGAACCCACATCAATTGAAGCATGATCTAAGCCACCGCAAAAGCATAGACGTTCCCCAAAATTTCCTAATCAACTCAATCACCTAAGATATATTTCTTTGCATTCATGGTCATGGTTGATAAGATCTGTATAATTAGAAGCACTATGAAGAAGAGCTTGGTACAAACAAGATAGAATAAGCAAGCAGGATCAAACACAAAAACTCCTATCAGAGAGTGCCAACAGCAGAAGAGATATCTCAAAAATAGAAACAGAGATATTACAAACTCACTACCTAGAAAACCCTAGAAAATGATGCAAAAGCTAGAAAAAGACATTGGCTTTAGCTTAAAGAAAATGGATTGATTGATCATGCATGAAAAAAGCCAACGAATGAAGATCTTGTATGTCTTTGACCAAAGCTGAAATAGGGAAAATCACGAGATAAAAATACAAGAAAGACGAAATAAATTCTATTGCATATCCTTAATGATAGATGAAAAAAAGCAAAATGGCGCTTTACATACCTCCTATAGAGAAAATCATCTGATCCGATAAAGATCGTATGATCCACTACGCACCACCAACGATTGAAATTTCATCAAAAACCGTTCAAAGTACGTAAGTGGAGAAAAACATCATCATTAACTAGCCTAGAGGTGCGCGTTATTTATTTCCAACAAAATGTTACCTATTACGAGAAAGACATTAAACGCAGTTGTGTCTAATGATAGCGACGTCTCATCAAATCCAACGATCAAGTTATAGAGCATGTTTGACAAACTCTCATCATGCAAAGTTGAGACAATGGCTTAAGAGAAACTATTCTGGACCGTTCGCAAATCCCATGAAGAAATGTCCCAATGATACGACATAGGCAATGAATCACATGTAACAATTATACTTTTTCTTCCTAGAATCAGATGATCACATCCACTAGAATTTCAACGATCGTCCAAATCAATCTAGCAGTTGACTATGTTTCAAACCTTACTTCATGCTACCGTTAATCATTAATAGTACTCCCTCCGGCCTTATTTATATGCAAAGATTCTTCTTTTAGATTCATTGTATAATGAATGTATCTTATCTTTTATGCAGACTAAATACATTTAATATTCAATGATACGACATAGGCAGTTGACTATTTAAAGGGAAAAAATGTATTTTCTCAAATATTCAAATTCTCTCTCACACTCACTTCTTTTTCACCCTCTTACTCACTAATAGTATGTTTGGTAACTACAAATAGTAGCTTCATATAAAACTAAATTAATTTAAAAACTAAATTTATTCCAGAAATATTGCATCAGACCATGTAAATGTTATTATTATTCCTCTCATCATGCTCATCATTATTTAATGGAGTACTACATGAAAGGAATAATAATTGAAAAAATCATACGAATAAAGGGATTACATCTCAATCATCAAATTCGATATCTGTTTCTTTTTAAATAATTTGATCTCTTAACTTTGATGGTAGGAAATTAGCGAATATAGAGAACTCATTAAAGGGAATCCATTTGTGAAGTTTCTATACACTGTTAGTGCAGCTACATACATACTACAGTGAAAATCACTATCAACAAGTTGTCGTTCTTTACACGCAACCGGGAAATCACGAACAATCACCGTGAAATACTACACTGATTATTTACATTGCAGAAACCTCAAATTCACAATTAAAATTAAAATGAAAATAAAAACTGTAAAATTCATCAGAGGCTAAGTCAAATCTGATGTTATAGAAAAAGAACCCCCAATATTTTACAGGTAGGGTAGAGCTAGGGTTGTGCAAAATATCCGGTTTTGATGTCCAAATCCATAACCAAACCTAAACCACTTTTAAATATCCGGATATAATTGAATGGTTATTAACCGGTTTAGTTATTAATGGTTTGGTTATCCATTCATATAATCCGGATATAATTAAATGGTTATTAACCGGTTAAATTATTTTGGATTCGGTTATAATCCGGTTATTATCCAAATCCAAATATTTTAATTCTCAAAATATTAATTTTTTTTTGAAAAAAAATATTTTCGGAAAAAATAATTTTCAAAACTGGATTTTTAAAAAAAACCGGTTATATAATCATAACCAAATTTATAACCGGTTTTATAACCAATTTTGATTAAAATGTGGTTATGGTTATAAATCCAAACCATTTAAATGATTTTAAAATGGTTATAGTTTGGTTTTTGAAAATAACCAACCATGCACACCCCTAGGTAGAGCACAATCTCAATGGCACACAAAACAAAAACATAATTCTAAAGAAAAAATGAACAAAAATAAAAGCTAATGTGATTGAATTTGAATCCTCCTGTGTTGAGATGAAACAAATGGAAGACTACGGAGGATCAGAAAACGAACCCGTCTAGGGACAGGAGCAGTACGGAACACCTGCTCCACCACCCTTGCTAACAACGCCGTGTACTCCTCCATCACCTCCGCCACGATCGCCACCAGTATCATCTTTCTCCTTTACTCTTCGCTCACGATGAAATCGATTCGGGTCGGGTTAAATATGAAACCGATGTATGTGTTTGAGTTTTGAGTATTTATTTATAGAGTGGGAGTGGGTGACCTGTAAAACTGGTAATATTTGGCGGTTTAATTTCGAGTATTTCAACTGCGGCGCCACTGTTATTGGAAAGGGAGAAACCGGTTTTCGGTATTAGGTTTTCAGTTTTCAGTGTGCTGTGATCTTTAGCTGTTGTGGTTCCGATCTTATCCTCTTCAATAACTTTGTTTATTTATTTATTCATCGTTTTGCGGATTGTGCTTTTTTATGTCATTTTCATTTCATATAAAGAAAGATAAACAGTCACGTGATGAAGATGGTATGGCATGATATCATTGGGAGTTTTTTTTTTTTTTTGAACTAGTGTGTTGGCATTTGTGCCACCTTAACGTTTAAAGGTAATCCCATTAAAAAAGAATTGTCATATTTGTAGGTGGAGAATCTTTAAAAATTTATTACTACTATTACTTTTAATTGTTTCTTTAACTATACATTTTAATTAATATTATAAGTATTTTTTTTATATTATAAGTATTTTTGTTATTTAATTTAGATATATGAATAAAAATTGTTATTTTCTTTAACAATTAATACTTAAAAATGGATGATATGTGTAGCGGTGAAAAATTAAGACTAAAGTCATTGATGAACTTAGTTCAGAGATTTTAGTAGAGTTGCCACCGCGCTTTGTTGTTTTTAAAGAAAACTAGTAAGATACCCGTGCTTCTGCACGGGTAAATTTATTTGATATTGTATAAAATTTAATTAAATACGTATAAATTTAAAATGAATGGTTTAATTATAGGAGTAGGTTCCAAACTCATGTGATCATCCCACATTTGTTTAGCTCCCAGCATATCTTTATTCGCATAGAGAGAACATTCCAGATGATATGATGTCCCAGCATCTGATAGAACATTATCTCCTTCTTCTGGCACGAACACACTGATCTTGGTGCTAAAAGAATTAGCAGTCTCAAAAGCTTCTAGATCAGCTTTAAAACAGACAACCCAACTTCACCAACAGTAGCCAAATTCAGAGTTACTTCCTGAAGGGGGATCAAGGAATATGAAGACTCTATTTGAGACTAGAATAATTGATTTCAATCTTTCTTTATGCAACCACCAGGTATACTAAAGTGTCTTTATGAGTGGACTTGAGAACCAGAACTCAAGTATCATTGGTCACTTAAAAATAGGTGACTGAATCGGCTTTGTTCAAACCCTAATATAGGGTGTAGCTCCTGAGGAGATCAAACCATAATGCCGAAACAACCAGGTTTGAAAGCGATACCATGCAGCGGAACTATATCAACAGCTCCTCAACCCCTCATCTTAGATGCCTTTATGTAAGACTTTCACAAGATCCAACCCTTGCAGCAACAGATGAGATCAACCTTCACAGGTCAGATGTCTCCTCTTTCAGATCAGGAGTAGGTTCCAAACAAAGGTATTTCGTTCAGCACCCAAAACATATGTTTTTCAACCGGTAGCTGCATACCTGTTGAAATAATGTTCTAACATTCCATAAAACATTACACCATCCTTGACCAACTTCAAGGTCTTCAAACCATATGTGGATGTACATGAGTATCAATAGATTCTCACCAACCTTCTTGATAAATGTCTTCATGAGTGGACTTGAGAGAGATCTCAAGTATCTTTGACACTTCCAATGGATCTGTTGAGACATCTGACATATACTTCATTGAGGATAATAACCCTAGTATCTCTCTCATACTTTCAAGGTTATATCAGATCCCATGCAGCGGAAAAAAACAAGCTCCTCATCAGTATTCATACACAGTGCTTATACCCAATCACCGCATCCCATAATCAAGCAGCACAACCTTAGGTTTGAAAATAAATCAAACCAACACCAACCACTACCGCAACTTTCGATGCTCAACATAGTCTATCCTCCACTTCAAGGGACCATGTTCTCACCAGACAACGTTCAAACATCTTTTCATTACATACCTTGTCAAACCAGAAAGTATCCTCCCAGAATCTCATCCAGAGACAAAACATGATGCCTGCTCTAATACCAATTAAAATCCTAGTGTAACAGACCTAGATGTCTTGAAAGATGTCGAGACATTTGATTTGTCAAAAAACATTAGCAAGGTATATACACAGATTTATGTCAAACTGAAAGATAAATGACACCAGTAATTGTTGACCCGGTTCGGTGACAAACACACCTACTCTGGGGGCATACCAAGCCAGGAATGAAGTCCACTATCAGCAGTATTAATTCAGATCTAAACTCCACCGTTTATAACCCTTCACTTAATTCCTATCCAATGACCCTTCTACCTAGATCCTCTCTAGATATGGAATATCCCTATCCCATTTCCTATCACCATAGTGATGTTGTACAGTTCTCCAGTCTCAGGAGTTGTAACAATGACCTAATCACCAACGTTCTGATTACACAAACAAACATTTTGGAAGACACACTTCCATGATAATCCCTAGCCAAGACTCTTGACTATGAACAATAATTTGGAGTTACTTCAAAGTTTCCTCCAAGAATAATACGTATTCCTCTTACCTACAGACTTCGAGGATTACGGTGACCTTCCCGCAACCGGGAGGTTCACTTAACCTAGCCCTAATGATTACATCGTTTCTATTCTCGGATGGCTTATTTTAAAATTAGGTTACAATGCTTCTATTTATAACGTATTTCCCACTGGACTTGGGGTTCTAATCGCAACATATTTGATAAATCAGTAAAATCTTTTGCTAAAAAATAGGTCTTCAATCAAATCTTTCTAAATTGTCTACAATTACATAAAGTATTTATTTTTCAATATTCTTATTGATTCTTCAACCTGTTAAGTAAATCATGTCGTATATGATTTGCATAATATTCAGGAATATTCTGCCCTCTTCTGTAGTAGTTAAATTGTAACTGATTTAACGAAAACTCTTCACTTCAACTTAGGCATGATATCGTGATATCCCATGTGACATGTTGTTCCAGATGTTGAAGTAGTTCAACACAACATATTCTAGCATTCTAGTGGGACTCTTTGTTGTACCTGTTCTTCTTAGCATGTTTTTACACTACATTATTGCTGTTATTATTTGTTTTATAAAAATTAAGCCAATCCTAAAATCTTGGAAGTAACAACCCAAATATACTCCATGAGATCCCCACTTTGGAAGAAGAAAATGTAAAATATCTCTCTTCGGGAAAGACTGTTTTATGTGATCACATATCCTCCTTGACTACTCGGGTGTGTTCTTTCCTTTCTCTCACTTTTATTTTATATTTATGTTCTTTCATTGAGGACAATGTATATCTTAAGTGTGGGGGAGGGAATCATTAATTTGTTTTGTTTTATTTCAAAAAAAATTGTTTTAAGTTCTTAAAAAAAGCATCTTTTTGAAAGTTTTAGGCTATATACTATTAGTTGCGGAGACTTGGGAAATGTTCACAAGATCGGTATCGTCTTAACACTGTAAGTCTCCTGCATATGGAAGTTAATTTGAATACTTATTATGACATAACCTTGAATTCTATTTCTTCTCTTGAGTAGTTTATCTTTGTAGTCGGCACCATCTCACACATGCTCTACGTAAGGAAGCCGATGAAAATAAGTGAGTGATCCAAGTTTTATTTGAAAGAAAAAAAGAGGAATGCACCTTCTAAGTTTGGTGACCCTCACCCGGTCACTTAACCCAATGGTTGTAGAGCCTACAAAAAATGATTTCAAGACTCGTTGTTAGTTGGTTTAGAGGTTTCTAGTGCTGAACTTGGTAGGGTGGATTACGGTTCGATCCCCCACAACTATAATTGGGTAAGCAAAGGGTTATACCACTTAGGTACCAGAACCCTATGCAAAAAGGATCAGAGTCACTAACCGGTAGCCTTACTATGAGTGTGTGGAGATAACAAGCTTAATGTGATTGCACCAGAATGAAAGAGAGGAGGATGAGTAAGTTAGGCCTAGGCATAATAACATGATTCAAATTGATTTGTATATGTAGGAGACGTATGACTACACAATTACGAAGTAGTGTTCTTACAATATTCTTAGTATGCAAGATTAGTACCTATCAATGCTATCTTAACTAAAGAAAATTTTGAAGTCTGGAATGAGTATCTGTGGCTTTTGTGATTCTTGAGTTTTTATTTTATTTTGCTCGGAGTGCAAAAGTTCAAGTGTGGAGGAATTTGGTCAGTGTATTTTGATGCACGTTCCTTTATGTTTGTACTTAGGAATTTCTATGGTTTGGTTTGTTTATATTTCTATTTTATAGTGTTTTTGTAATTCAATTTATTTTTATTGTTATTTGATTTTCACACTTTATTTTCAGCATTAGCAGTCTGCACTAAAATGATCATAACTGGAGCTACATGAATCCGATTGATGCATTCTAATAATCTCCCGAAATCTAAGAGAAAGAGCTTCAACTTTCATATCAAAGTCAAAGGCAGATTCTGAGTGCATAGTTACCAAAATTCAGTTTGAAGTTGCATCTTAGAAACAATTATTTTTGGACTGGTTTTTGGGCCGGGTTTTTAATGTTTTTGACCCAATTGGGTTATAACCGAAATTCCTTGTTTCTTCCATATAGTTAGGTCTGACCGCTACTATTCATGTTACATTTTTACTATTCACGAAATTATAAGGCAAGCTGGTACGAATTCCATAGAAAACTAATTCCTTTGAGACAATTTGTTGTATTCAGGTTCCGACCTTGAGGTTATTATAATTATAATTCAGTTATATTCCTTTCAATATTAATCTATGTCTCTTGTTTGCTTAATTCAATTTGCATGGACTATATTGATTTAATTCGATTGGTTGTATGATCCTAACTATAGTCACGGTATCGTTTGCTTAATTTGTTATCATGTCCATTTAATTCGTGAAACTTAATCCCGTTTGCTTAATTCGGATAATAGGAACATACAACTTATACTATCAATTGCGCTTGTCAATGAATGTTATAATCGAATATGTAACACCCTGATTTTTAACAGCGATAGTGTATTTTTTTTCTTTTTAAAACAACAAAGTCTTTAAAATAAAACATATATGATCATCTTTAAAATAAATCAGAGTAAATTTTTGTAATACAATGATCAACATACAAGGCCTATTTTTTATTTTTATTTTTAAAATTTTTCTTAATGAAAGGTTTATAAACACAAATCAAACATAATGTCTAAAAGAATATAATAACAATCTTTATTTCAATAAATAAATAAACATAGTTTACCATAATACAAGTTACATAAAAGAAATAGTAAGGAAGAGTAAACAAGACTTCAGCAACAACCCCTAAGCTGATCTCTGGACTCTAACTGAAGATGAATGGGTGACGACGACCCACAGACAACTTCAAGCCTCCCGCTTATCAACACTAGACTAGTCGCCATCTTGCTATGACTCCAAGTCACCGCGATACCAGCAATTCTTACAATCTAAAAAGAACCTGGGCGTCCAGCACCAGATCATGGATAGCGTAGAGGGTCACCATCTAAATACAACATATAAACCAAAATACGCTATACGAGATATGCAATACTTAGCAACATATAATCAACAACACATCAATTTAAATGAGTGTAATATCAAATACGCGGATATCCTATCTATGTAGACTCTATATGAGTGTGATCGTCCTAATCGGGTTCCTCATATGCATGATTCCGGAGTTTCAATCTCTTCGCAAAGGATCGTGGTATCGCTTCAAGATTTAGCACCACTAAGGTGATAGGTATCTCTCCGGTGCACGTCGTGACTCCTCTCCGGTAGCCACGTAACTATGAAATGCATGAGTATATATATATATATATATATATATATATATATATATATATATATATATATATATATATATATATATATATATAAACTTAGGTATTTCATGGTCATAACTAAATCGATAATTTTTAAAGTGATAAATAGATTTAAATCATAGTCATTATATTAATTACATATCTAAAATAGTCACTGTATAAAAATATCCAAATATTGCCAAGAAAATAAATTGGTTAAAAAGTTCTATCTAAGCACTTTGACCAACACAAATTAAGTCATGGTATTAATTAGAAATTATACAATTTTTTTTTATATAAAAGAATTATACAAATCTTAATAATAAATAGTTTTGCATACGAATATCTGAATATAAGTAAAATCAGTGTTTTAAAAATCGGACCGATCGGTCGAACCGGGAACCAGCCAGGTAACCGGTCTGGTTCAATAGTTGGATCAGAAATGTCATTGAACCGGTGCGAACCGGTCAAAATCGGTGTGAACCGGGAAAACCGGAAAAATCAGCGGTTTTTCTGAACCGGCGGTTTAAATGCATTTTTTAGTTTTTATATATATTTTTATTTTAAAAAATTAAAACAAAGGTCATTTTAATTATTTTAATGAAAAATTAAAATAATAAATAAAATAAAAAAAACAAATAAAATAAAAAATAAATAAATAATATTGCATATACGGTTGGTTTTGTTATCGATGATTTTGCTATTGAAGAAGGAGATCCCAACAATGAAACAATTTTTCCTTTCTTGAAATTAAATTTAGTAGACAATGAAATTATTTTGTTATAAATTATTCAATTATATTATATTGCGATTAAACTTTGTTTGCAATTATACATTGTAATTTTGTACTATTTTATTATGTGTGATACATATGTTTAAAATTTGAATTTAAATTATGAACTTGTGATATGATATTTTCAAAAAATTTAAGTGCTAGTTATATTTTGTAGAGACTGAATCATCTGGTTCGACAGGTTTTATACCTATATAATTTTGTTATAACGACCGGTCTATTTAACTGAGTTATCCGGTTTAACCCGGTTGAGTCATGCGATTCGATCAGTGACCCAGTGTTAGAACAAGATTTGTTCTGATCAAATTATCTTAGTTTTGATGATAACAATAATATGAATTTTGCTTAAGATAATATGGTACTCTAATCCAATGCAATTTCCTTTTCAGGAAATATATAAAGAGTATGCATAATTCAGCGCTCAGAAGCTTTGTCTCAAAGGGTTCAGCATGCAACATCAGAACATGGTCTGGCAAGACATCAGAAGATGGTCGAAGCAGAATCAGAACATGGGTCTATGGAAGCATCAGAAGAACATGAGATCAGAAGCACTGAAGTTCTAATGGTATCACGCACAGAAGCACTTCAAGGTCAGAAGATCAGAAGATGCTTTGCACCAAGCTGTTTGACTCTGATGATATTCAAACGTTGTATTCACAAACATCAGATCAGAAGGAAGTACAAGTGGCAAGCTACGCTGACTGACAAAAGGAACGTTAAAAGCTATTAAAGGCAACGTCAGTAGACACAGCGTGAACAAGGCTCGAGGTAGTTGACAAAAGCGTATAACATTAAATGCGATGCTGTACGGAACACGCAAAGCATTAAATGCACTCAACGGTCATCTTCTCCAACGCCTATAAATATGAAGTTCTGATGAGAAGCAAGGTTAACGATTCTGAACAAAACAACTCATATTAACTTGCTGAAACTCTGTTCTATTCAAAGCTCAGAATCTTCATCTTCATCAAAGCTCACTACATTGCTGTTGTAATATATTAGTGAGATTAAGCTTAAACGTTAAGAGAAATATCACAGTTTGTGATTATAGCTTTTAAGAAGCAATTGTAATACTCTTAGAATTGATTACATTAAGTTGTAAGGAACTAGAGTGATCGTGTGGATCAGAATACTCTAGGAAGTCTTAGAGGGTATCTAAGCAGGTTGTAACTAGAGTGATCGTGTGGATCAGAATACTCTAGAAAGTCTTAGAGGGTATCTAAGCAGTTGTTCCTGGAGTGATCAGTGTGTGATCAGAAGACTCTGGAAGACTTAGTTGCTGACTAAGTGGAGAACCATTGTAATCCGTGCGATTAGTGGATTAAATCCTCAGTTGAGGTAAATCATCTCTGCGGGGGTGGACTGGAGTAGTTTAGTTAACAACGAACCAGGATAAAAATAACTGTGCAATTTATTTTTATCTGTCAAGTTTTTAAAGCTACACTTATTCAAACCCCCCCCTTTCTAAGTGTTTTTCTATCCTTCAATTGGCATCAGAGCGCCGGTTCTAAGGTGCAAGCACTTAACCGTGTTTAGAAAAGATTCAGGAAGAGAAAAACGCTTCAGTAAAAGATGGCTGATGAAAATGCAAAGTCTACATCTACATCTGGCTCTGCTGAGCAACACAGCGGTAACAATGGTTATACTAGACCGCCGGTATTTGATGGTGAAAACTTTGAATACTGGAAAGATAAACTGGAAAGTTACTTTCTTGGTCTAGATGGTGATCTATGGGATCTTCTGATGGATGGTTACAAACATCCAGTAAATGCCAGTGGCGTAAAGCTGACAAGGCAAGAAATGAGTGATGATCAGAAGAAGCTTTTCAGGAATCATCATAAATGCAGAACTGTTTTGCTGAATGCTATCTCTCATGCTGAGTATGAGAAGATATCTAACAGGGAAACGGCCTATGACATATATGAGTCCTTGAAAATGACTCATGAAGGAAATGCTCAAGTCAAGGAGACTAAAGCTCTCGCTTTAATCCAGAAGTATGAAGCCTTCAAGATGGAGGATGATGAAGACATTGAAAAGATGTTTTCAAGATTTCAAACTCTTACTGCTGGATTGAGAGTTCTTGACAAGGGATACACCAAGGCTGATCACGTAAAGAAGATCATCAGAAGCTTACCCAGAAGATGGGGTCCTATGGTGACTGCATTCAAGATTGCAAAGAATCTGAATGAAGTTTCTCTGGAAGAGCTTATCAGTGCCTTGAGAAGCCATGAAATAGAGCTGGACGCAAATGAGCCTCAAAAGAAAGGTAAGTCTATTGCATTAAAATCCAATATCAAGAAATGCACTAACGCTTTTCAGGCTAGAGAAGAAGATCCTGAAGAATCAGAATCTGAAGAAGAAGATGAACTGTCCTTGATCTCCAGAAGGCTAAATCAACTCTGGAAGAACAAGCAAAGGAAGTTCAGAGGCGTCAGAAGTTCAAAGAAATTTGAACGTGGAGAATCTTCTGATGACAGAAGATTTGACAAGAAGAAGGTCATGTGCTATGAATGCAATGAGCCTGGACACTTCAAGAATGAATGTCCAAAACTTCAGAAGGAAAATCCCAAGAAGAAGTTTCATAAGAAGAAAGGTCTTATGGCAACCTGGGATGAGTCAGAAGATGATTCAGACTCTGAAGATGAGCAGGCTAACTGTGCGCTGATGGCGACAGAAGATGACGGATCAGAATCTACATCAGAATCAGATTCTGAAGAGGTATTCTCTGAACTTACTAGAGATGAGTTAGTTTCCGGTCTAACAGAACTTCTGGAATTCAAGTCTCAGATTAGTCTCAAATACAAAAAGCTGAAAAAGCTATTTGAATCTGAAACAAAAAAGCTTGAGTTGGAGAATTCTGAATTAAAAGAAAAACTTTTAAAATTATCCAATAATGTTGGATCTCCTTCTGATTCAGAAAAATCCACTCCTAGTCTAAACCATATTCTGAAAGAATATGATTTAAGTTTCAGGAAGTTCTTATCTAGAAGTATTGGCAGAAGTCAGCTAGCTTCTATGATATATGCTGTGTCTGGAAACAAAAGAGTCGGCATTGGTTTTGAGGGTGAAACCCCATACAAACTTGAACCTGTTGATGAAATGAAATTCACATACAAGCCATTGTATGATCAGTTCAAGTATGGCCACTCCCATGATATTAGGCACACTTCACATGCTCAAAGTTTTCACATAACACACACCAAAAAGCATGTGACACAACCTAGGAAATATCATGAAACTCACATTAAAAATTATCATGCTGTTCCTCCTATTGCTTACAATGTTAAACCCAAGTTCAATCAGAACTTGAGAAAATCTAACAAGAAAGGACCCAAGAAAATGTGGGTACCTAAGGATAAGATTATTCCTATTGCAGATATCCTTGGCTGCAAAAAGGACAAAGCACAACATGTCGTGGTACCTGGACTCTGGATGCTCACGACACATGACAGGAAGAAGGTCTATGTTCCAAGACCTGGTGCTTAAGTCTGGAGGAGAAGTCAAGTTTGGAGGAGATCAGAAGGGCAAGATAATTGGCTCTGGAACTATAAAGTCTGGTAACTCTCCTTCCATTTCTAATGTACTTCTTGTAGAAGGATTAACACATAACCTCTTATCTATCAGTCAATTGAGTGACAATGGTTATGATATAATCTTTAATCAAAAGTCTTGCAAGGCTGTAAATCAGAAGGATGGCTCAATCCTATTTACAGGCAAGAGGAAGAACAACATTTATAAGACAGATCTGCAAGATCTTATGAGTCAGAAGGTGACTTGTCTTATGTCTGTTTCTGAAGAGCAGTGGGTCTGGCACAGAAGATTAGGTCATGCTAGTTTGAGAAAGATTTCTCAGATTAACAAACTGGATCTTGTCAGAGGACTCCCTAATCTGAAATTCAAATCAGATGCTCTTTGTGAAGCATGTCAGAAGGGCAAGTTCTCCAAACCTGCATTCAAGTCCAAGAATGTTGTTTCTACCTCAAGGCCATTAGAACTCTTGCACATTGATCTGTTTGGCCCAGTCAAAACAGCATCTGTCAGAGGGAAGAAATATGGATTAGTCATCGTAGATGATTATAGCCGCTGGACGTGGGTAAAATTATTGAAACACAAGGATGAATCTCATTCAGTGTTCTTTGATTTCTGCATTCAGATTCAATCTGAAAAAGAGTGTAAAATCATAAAGGTCAGAAGTGATCATGGTGGTGAATTTGAGAACAGATCCTTTGAAGAATTCTTCAAAGAAAATGGTATTGCCCATGATTTCTCTTGTCCTAGAACTCCACAGCAAAATGGAGTTGTAGAACGAAAGAATAGGACTCTGCAAGAAATGGCCAGAACCATGATCAATGAAACCAATATGGCTAAGCATTTCTGGGCAGAAGCAATAAACACTGCATGCTATATTCAGAATAGAATCTCTATCAGACCTATTCTAAATAAGACTCCTTATGAATTGTGGAAGAATAAAAAGCCCAACATTTCATATTTCCATCCTTTTGGATGTGTATGCTTTATTCTGAACACTAAAGATCATCTTGGTAAGTTTGATTCCAAAGCACAAAAATGTTTCCTTCTTGGATATTCTGAACGCTCAAAAGGCTACAGAGTATACAATACTGAAACATTGATTGTGGAAGAATCAATCAATATCAGGTTTGATGATAAGCTTGGTTCTGAAAAACCAAAGCAGTTTGATAATTTTGCAGATTGTGATATTGATATATCAGAAGTTGTTGAGCCAAGAAGCAACGCATCAGAAGCAGAGCTTCTCAGAAGCAAAGAATCTGAAGATCAAGTATCAGCTTCTCTGGAGAATCTAAGCATTTCTGAAGAACCATCTGTCAGAAGATCATCCAGACTCATCTCTGGTCATTCAGAAGATGTCATTCTTGGAAAGGAGGATGATCCAATCAGAACAAGAGCATTCCTTAAGAACAATGCAGACTGTCAATTAGGCCTTGTATCTTTGATCGAGCCAACTTCTGTTGATCATGCTCTAGAAGATCCAGACTGGATAATTGCTATGCAAGAAGAACTGAATCAGTTTACAAGGAATGATGTTTGGGATCTTGTTCCTAGACCAGATGGATTCAATATAATCGGTACAAAATGGGTCTTCAGAAACAAGCTCAGTGAGAAAGGTGAAGTGGTAAGGAACAAAGCCAGACTGGTGGCTCAGGGTTATAGTCAGCAAGAAGGGATTGACTATACAGAAACCTTTGCACCAGTGGCCAGGTTAGAATCTATTCGTCTATTAATTTCATTTGCCACTCAACATAACATCACTCTCTATCAGATGGATGTTAAGAGTGCCTTCTTAAATGGTTATATAGATGAAGAAGTTTATGTCCATCAACCTCCTGGTTTTGAAGACTCTATGTCTCCTAATCATGTTTTTAAACTAAAGAAATCGTTGTATGGATTGAAACAAGCTCCCAGAGCTTGGTATGAACGCTTAAGTTCTTTCCTTCTGGATAATGGTTTCACTAGAGGAAAAGTGGACACTACTCTCTTTTGTAAAACCTTTAAAAGGGATATTTTAATTTTTCAAATATATGTAGATGATATTATTTTTGGAACATCTAATGCTATACTTGGAAAGGAGTTTGCTAAGTCTATGCAGGCTGAGTTTGAAATGAGCATGATGGGAGAACTCAAGTATTTCCTTGGAATACAAATAAATCAAACATCAGAAGGAACGTATGTTCACCAAACCAAGTATGTGAAGGAACTTCTGAAGAAGTTTAATCTTCTAGACTGCAAAGAAGCCAAAACTCCTATGCATCCAACATGCATCCTAGGTAAGGGTGAGGTAAGTAAGAAGGTAGATCAGAAGTTATACAGAGGTATGATTGGATCTCTTCTATATTTGACTGCTTCTAGACCTGACATTCTGTTCAGTGTTTGTTTGTGTGCTAGATTCCAATCAGATCCTAGAGAATCTCATTTAACTGCTGTTAAGAGAATTCTAAGGTATCTGAAAGGTACTACTAATGTTGGCTTAGTTTACAGAAAATCTAAAGAATACAACTTAGTAGGATTCTGCGATGCTGACTATGCTGGAGACAGAATTGAAAGAAAGAGTACTTCAGGAAGTTGCCAATTTCTTGGAAGTCATTTGATCTCCTGGTATAGCAAGAAGCAAGCAACTATTGCTCTATCAACAACAGAAGCAGAATATGTCGCTGCTGCTGGTTGCAGTACATAGATGCTCTGGATGAAGAGTCAGTTAGAAGATTATCAGATATATGAGAGTAACATTCCTATATTCTGTGATAATACTTCTGCTATATGTTTATCTAAGAATCCTATTCTTCATTCAAAGGCTAAACATATTGAGATTAAACATCATTTCATAAGGGACTATGTTCAGAAGGGTGTTATATCTTTAAACTTTGTGGATACAGACCATCAATGGGCTGATATCTTTACAAAACCCCTGGCTGAAGATAGGTTTAAGTTCATTCTGAAGAACATCAGTATGGATTTATGCCCAGAATGAGAAGATGAGAAGTTCTTACGTATGAGTATCTTCTGAAATGAATGTGATTTTTTTTTAATCAGAAGTTCTGATTGAAATCTTTTAGAAATTATGATTCGGTTATTACTAACGTTTCATTGTCTAAGTTGATTCAGAACCTCTTTTAAAGCAAAACAGCTGTAACGTTTTATCTCGGGATGGTAAACCTGTCGTTACTGTTCATGGATAAGCGCGCGTGCAGTTGAAGGGACGCCGACCATAGGTAACTGTGCTAGTCACCTCATTTGTCTTTATTATCTCTCCTCATGTCACGTAACATTAAATGCTATCCATCATTTGTTTCATTTTATTTTCTTTTAAATACTCTTCAAACGCTTCTCCTTCCCTCTTATATTTTCTCTATTACACTCTGTCTCTGTTTTCCTTCTCTATCTCTTTGCATTCCTCATCAAGTTTTTTTTCTCTCTCTCTCCTAGTTCAAACCTAGCGTTCATCTTGAATCCTTTGTCTGGATCTCTTAATCATGCTCGGGATGGCTCTCCTAATACCTCTCAAGTCAGACCTCTTCTTTGATGTTGTTATCAACTTTCACCCAAAGACAGAAGACTCTCTTGAGTTATGGGAAGAGGTTAAGAATGATATTCTTAACTTCTATGTTAAGAGAAAGCCCCGTTTGCAACAGCAGTTCTCTGTCTGTGAACTGTCCCTCTCTTCCTCTTTGGTCTCTTGGATCTCTCCTACAGTGGAGGTTCTAGTCTGGAAGACAAGAAGACCACAGGGATTCTTGATGGGTTGACACAGAATGTGTCTTGCTAGGGTTTTGTTTTTAATTTTTGTAGTCATTTCCTCTTGGGATGACTTTTTATGTATTTGCTAGGAATGTTTCTCATCTTGTTAAACATAAGAACCTTTTGTAATATCTTTTGATTATCAATGAAAAGTTTCTTTGTTTTTACATTCCAGTGATTTTATTTGTCGTTTTATTCATCTGAATCTTTTGAAATATTCTTTTTGATGTTATGACAAAAAGGGGGAGAAGATAAATGATAAATGATTTGATTAATCTATCAGTTGCTGGGTAAAGCTCCCACACATTTACTAACAAGAACTGCAAGTTCTATATGGTTTAAGTGTTTTGCAGGTATAAAGAAGTGAAGAGAATCTTCAAAGCAAACACAAGAAGCAAAACCATAAGAAGTGTTATTCTGTAAAAAGAATAAGCTCATGGAAACTGAAGCAAGCTAAGTGCTGTCAAGCTTCAGAAATCAGAAGCAAGAAAGAAGAATAAATCAGAAGCACTGATAATAGAATTTGATCCATATTTGTCTATTTGCTCTGACAAAATTCTATTTGCTCTGATACATTATTTTAGCCTATATGGCTCTGATACATATCATGTGTTCTAATATACATTTTATGTTCTGACTCGTTCATGCTGACTTTTGTCGTTTAGTTTTTGTTCTGTAACATTTCAGGATGTAGAGATGCTCTGACGATGCTCTGGTACATTCAACAATGTTCTGATACAAATCTAGCATGAAGTGATGTTGGTAGAAATTCAAAGCTCTGAAGCTATCCGAGGGAAGCAGAAATCAGAAGCTGTGAATGTTCTAAAGATCCAGAAAACTCAAGTTCTGAAGCTGTCCTAAATGGAAGCAGAAATCAGAAGCTGTGAATGTTCTGAAGATCAAAGAAATTCAAGTTCTGAAGCTGTCCTAAATGGAAGCAGAAATCAGAAGCTGTGAATGTTCTGAAGATCAAAGAAATTCAAGTTCTGAAGCTGTCCTAGATGGAAGCAGGAATCAGAAGCTGTGAGTGTTCTAGGGATCTAAAGAAATTCTAGTTCTGAAGCTGTCCAATGGAAGCAGAAGTCAGAAGCTATGAATTCTCTGAAGACAGAAGCTTATGTGATCGTCTCTACCGAAATAATCAGGGAAGTCTTTTATTAAAGTTCTTCGAGTATTTATTTCAGGGGGAGATTATTTATCTCAGGGGGAGATTGTTAATCTCAGGGGGAGACATATTCATATGCTTATGCTATAGCTGTGTAATTTGTCTTTTGCCGTCTGCTCTTTCTGATCGCAAATTCATATCATTTATATATGTTTTTGTCATCATCAAAAAGGGGGAGATTGTTAGAACAAGATTTGTTCTGATCAAATTATCTTAGTTTTGATGATAACAATAATATGAATTTTGCTTAAGATAATATGGTACTCTAATCCAATGCAATTTCCTTTTCAGGAAATATATAAAGAGTATGCATAATTCAGCGCTCAGAAGCTTTGTCTCAAAGGGTTCAGCATGCAACATCAGAACATGGTCTGGCAAGACATCAGAAGATGGTCGAAGCAGAATCAGAACATGGGTCTATGGAAGCATCAGAAGAACATGAGATCAGAAGCACTGAAGTTCTGATGGTATCACGCACAGAAGCACTTCAAGGTCAGAAGATCAGAAGATGCTTTGCACCAAGCTGTTTGACTCTGATGATATTCAAACGTTGTATTCACAAACATCAGATCAGAAGGAAGTACAAGTGGCAAGCTACGCTGACTGACAAAAGGAACGTTAAAAGCTATTAAAGGCAACGTCAGTAGACACAGCGTGAACAAGGCTCGAGGTAGTTGACAAAAGCGTATAACATTAAATGCGATGCTGTACGGAACACGCAAAGCATTAAATGCACTCAACGGTCATCTTCTCCAACGCCTATAAATATGAAGTTCTGATGAGAAGCAAGGTTAACGATTCTGAACAAAACAACTCATATTAACTTGCTGAAACTCTGTTCTATTCAAAGCTCAGAATCTTCATCTTCATCAAAGCTCACTACATTGCTGTTGTAATATATTAGTGAGATTAAGCTTAAACGTTAAGAGAAATATCACAGTTTGTGATTATAGCTTTTAAGAAGCAATTGTAATACTCTTAGAATTGATTACATTAAGTTGTAAGGAACTAGAGTGATCGTGTGGATCAGAATACTCTAGGAAGTCTTAGAGGGTATCTAAGCAGGTTGTAACTAGAGTGATCGTGTGGATCAGAATACTCTAGAAAGTCTTAGAGGGTATCTAAGCAGTTGTTCCTGGAGTGATCAGTGTGTGATCAGAAGACTCTGGAAGACTTAGTTGCTGACTAAGTGGAGAACCATTGTAATCCGTGCGATTAGTGGATTAAATCCTCAGTTGAGGTAAATCATCTCTGCGGGGGTGGACTGGAGTAGTTTAGTTAACAACGAACCAGGATAAAAATAACTGTGCAATTTATTTTTATCTGTCAAGTTTTTAAAGCTACACTTATTCAAACCCCCCCCCCCCCCCCTTTCTAAGTGTTTTTCTATCCTTCACCCAGTGGTTCGACCAATAAACCAGTGACCCAGTACCTTCAACGGTTTGATGTCCGATTCGATTTTTAAAACACTGAGTAAAATACTTTAACTCAACTCATTTATGGCTAACAGTAATATTACGAAAATATCTTATTCAAAATTAATTATCAACAATAAATTATTATACTTGAATCATTATTAAATATACAAGTGAATATTATTGATTGAAACTAGGAATAAACTTTAGTTATTTATTTATAATTACCAAATAAATATTATTTAAAATTTAAATAAAAAAAATTAATTATTAACTTTAAATCAAATTTAAAGATAAACCCAAATTATGATCACAGTAGATTCTAAAATATCAAATATAATTAGCCACGTAATTTAATTTATAGATTTTTGATTCTAAACTTTATCGTGGGTTTTAAATTTCAAATTAAAAACAAGTTAGATATATTTATATAAAGTGTCATAAATTGGTCTAAGGATGATGAGTTAATTTAATCTTATAATTATAATAATTATAGAATAAAATTTAATCTATAATAAAAACGCAAATGACTTTTTTAACAAGAACAAATTAATGATAAAACAACCTCCAGCCATAAGTTTTTCTTACAAAAATAATTAATCTCAAAATCAATTAATTAAAATTGTAAGTCAGTAAGTGTATATTTGCAGTAAACTAACAAAGATAAATCAAAATATAGACAAATGTGAAAACAAATATATTACATGTAAATTGGTAAATGTTAATTATAAGTTTGTTGTGTAGGTTTTGATTTAAAAAAATATAATGATAATTCTCAAGATCTTTATTATATATTTTTAAATACTCATATATCATCAACTTTATAGAGAATTAATAGGGTAGGTAAAGTTATCTATCATATAAGAAAATTTGATGTTCTTCCAAATACTAAAATGCCCCTGTTCTTCTCTATTGTGCCACGTGGATGGCTTATGCATCTAGGATTCAAATTGTTGTATATTAGTACTTGCTTTTCCTAATAAAAGTTGAATAAATCTTTTGTTATCTCTCAAAGTTCAACTTTTATTGCAATCTTTTGTTGGGAATATAACTATACCTATTACATATTAAACTATCATTATAAATACTACTTATTATTTATTAAAACATAATTATTTTTATTAATTTTTAAATTTATGTATTTATTATTTTATATCTTTTATACTATACAATCATTATTATAATATTGATAAATTTTATTATTCTTTCTGAAATTATAGTTATAATTCTCTTTTATTAAAATTCAATAATTATTATATCTCTTTCATTATAATTTCATAAAAAAAAAATTATACAAATATTTTATGAATTGATATATTATCATATTATTTTTGAAGTTAAAAAAATGAAGGTTTAATTTTAAAAATATTGTAAAAAGAATAGTAAGATAGTTACTTTGCATTTAAAAATATTTTATAGAAATTTAATTTCTTTACAGTTTTATTCTTTTTACTATTAAATGATAGTTAATAGTATACATCTAAAACCCGTAGCAGAGCGATGGGTCGTGGCCGTCCGAAGAAAAAGGTAGCTACGACTCCAACGGCGGTGATAGGAACCACACCACCATCATCTTCCTCTCATTTGAATAAGGGCTCTACCGGAACTGTGTTGATAGACTCACAGAACTCAACCCTTACTATTCCTGTGGTGGCTAGTAGGAACGACTCAGAAGGAACGGCGGCAACCTTGAAGCCACCTGAAGGGAAGCCTTGGGTAGATATCCTCAAAGGGAACAGATCTAATGGAACTGCAATCACTTACACGACGCCGATGGTGATTGATGGTGAGATTGAGGTCCAAATCGAGGAGAAAGATGTCGCATCGGAGAGGCAATTTTGGGGGAATACACTGATTATGTATGCTCTTGGAGAACCACTTTCGATGAACGCTTTGAAAAAGTTTATGATGAACACTTGGAACTTTGTGTCGTTGCCAGAACTATACTACAACGAGGAGGGCTATTTTATGATCAAATTCCACTCGCAAGCAGATAAGGATGCCGTGCTGATACGAGGGCCTTACACAATTTACAGGAAACCAATGTTTTTACATGAATGGACACCGGAATTTCAACTTAAAGATGATTTTCTCAGAGTGCTCCCCCTATGGGTCATCTTTCCACAACTACCACTGTTGTATTAGGGAGAGGACAACATTGGAAAAATTGCAAGCGCCATTGGCAAGCCTATACTCATGGATGAGTGCACAGCTAAGAAACTGCGGGTTTCTTATGCTCGGGTGCTGATTGAGGTAGATGTCACCACTGAGCTGAAGGACACCATTACAATCAAGACCCCAAAAGGGGAAAAGTTGAGACAGCAGGTTGACTATGAATGGAAACCGCCGTATTGCAAGAAGTGCAATAAAGTGGGTCATCAATGTAAGCAGAAAGAGAAGAAGGCATGGATTCCCAAGCAGAAAGAACCAGAGGAGCCTATCCCAGTGATTCAAGCAGAGAAAAAGGATGATCGAGGCAAGCAGAAGGAAGTGGTAACTGAGGAAAACCCTTGGCTACAGGTGATATCAAATGGCAAACCACACAGAGCTCTTCAATTTGAAAACAGGGAGAACTTGGATTGCACAAATGGGTTTGATGTCTTAGGATTTGGAGAATGCTCCACAGTCAATGAGACTGTGACATGATCATAAGCTGGAACATCAGAGGGCTCAATAAACAAGCAAGATACTTGGAGGTTGCAGCCCACCTCAAAAAATACCAGGTATCTTGCTTTGCTTTATTAGAAACTAGGGTCAAAGTAAATAAAACTGAAGCTATTAGAAAGGTTTTTGGTCATAACTGGGAGTGTAGTGACAATTATATGCACCATCCAAATGGCAGAATATGGTTTATGTGGAGAAAGGATAGATGGGAGGGACACACCATTGCTAGCTCTGATCAATATATCCACTGTGATATGTATCATTTGAATGGAGATAAAGCTTTCATCCTAACTATTGTATATGCTCATAATCAACTTGCAAAGAGGAGATGCCTTTGGACAAATATCGAGGATTTTTCGAGCCGAATTAATGGGCCATGGATGATAATAGGGGACTTCAACAATGTTTTGACTGGGGCTGATAGAATAGGGGGAAAGGCTGTACAAGCTGCTGAATATGCAGATCTGGAGATCATGATGGAGCAAGCAGGTTGACTGAACATGAGACTAGAGGAGAGCACTTTACATGGTCCAATAAGCATGCCACTGGAGTCATTTATTCCAGAATTGACAGGGCTATTTATAATTTACTCTAGTATCAATTATATCCACACTGTGACATTGAAGTCCTGCATCCTCATATATCTGATCATGCACCTTTGAAGGTCCACTTGGATAGCACAAGGCCAGCTCAAAGAGTTCCATCTGGCTTCAAGTTTCTGAACTGTATCTGTAGCAACCTGCCCTAAAAATTTAGACTTTTAGAGTCACCACCTATTCTACCAAGGCGAATAGGAAACCTATGCAATTAAGAGATCAGGGTAAGATACTATATTCGGGTTAAGGGAAGGTGTTAGGCACCCTCAACCCTTTCCTAAAGGTTAACATTGCAAAGATAAGGGTTATGGCAAGACATAAAGAAAGGTAACAAACAATTAATAGGGTCAAAGACATGATTAAGATTTGGAGGAAGGGGACTCGCCTTGTTGCCAAGTGCCTACGTACCTCCTTATGGAGGATCAGAGTCAACGTAGTTCGGGCACAGGGTTGTACGCCTTTGAATTGATTATGGAGGTGTTTGAAGGCTTTTTGAATGGCCTATCGTAGTATTGAATAAGGATGAAAATCCGTAGTTTGATTTGAAGTGTTTTGAATGTTTTGAGTTTTGGGCGTACAACCCTGATTTGATTTAGCACTATTAACCGCAACGATCAATAGATTCGATCGCCATAGTTAAAAGATTGAAATTGCATCACTACCAATTTTAATCGATTGATTCGATTATCACTAATAATGAATTAAGGTATTTTTTAATAATTTTATAAATAATTAGTTTGTATCGTTACCCCTCGTAATCGATTGATTCGATTAAAAAGAATAGCGAATTAGAATAAGGAAAATAGCAAGATTAATCATCGCGACTAATAAGATAGTCGAAACCATTTAATCAAATAGAAATTAATTGCATTTTAATTAAATAGAATTTTAATTAAAATTATTATTGACCATAGCGATTAATCGATTTAATCGGTACGAACAACAAATTGACATTTTAATATAAATATCATATAATAATTTATTTATAAAAAAATAATTATTATATAATTAATATATATTAAAAGGTATTTTAATTAAAACAAAATAAATAATTAAAATTATTTAAGCTAATAGGATTAGGATTCAGTGTGGTTGCAAGTATGGTACATGGTATGGGGAACAAGTTCTGGACATTAGATCTGGATGGTTGATGATTCTAAGGTTCAGATGCTGAGGGTTTATTGTATGGATATGGAGGCGTGTGTACGTGATCTTACAGATGGTCAGCCTGAAATAAGTTTAAGAAACAAAACAAAAATGCGTCTGACCTGGGGATCGAACCCAGGTCCCTTTGATTATGACCAAGGCGCCTCAACCAACGGGACAAGCTTTCCACGATGACAAGCATTGCACTCGGTACCAATTAATACAAAATAACCTTGTTTTTTTAAAATGGAAAACGCGCCTTTGCTGTATCGTCCCTGTCCTTGGGATTTTCTGCAAATATCTTTACCCACGGTTCAAAAACGTGGCCATAGCTCCTGTAATTTCCAAAATCTCGTATATGTACTAAAAATCCATTATGATGCCATGGATGAGATCGTATCATCCTCACGAACATGATGGTACCTGAAATCCCCTACGATTTAACCTAAAACAAAAAGCCCCTATTTGAGCTCTCAAACCCTAACCATGGCAAATGTCTCATACATGCGAATAACGTCAATTACACTTCCAGAATTTATCACCACATCATAATAAACACGAATATGCAACCTAAATAGATTAACTACACGTGAATTATTGAATTCAAGCTTAAGTTTCAGAAGATGCAAACCGTGGCTATACGAAGACGATTCCTAATGCTTTGGCTACGGATGATTATTGAGATCGCTTCATAGAGACTCCGGGAACATGCTGGGATCCACAAATCTTCTTAAATCGCCCTCGAACTCCAAAACCGAATTGCTTCTTTCTTTGATTTTTGTTTAGAGTTTGAACACGATTTTCATGGCTGCAAAACCTCTTTTTTAGATTTTCGGCCAAGAATCCTCCCCCCCCTCTGCAGTTGTTGTTAGTATATATATATATATATATGGCTGAATTAGGTCAAAGAAAACTCAATCAAGGTCTTTTTCAATTTGGAGATTCAAGATTTGATTTCCATGACATCTAAACTTGCTCTTTTTGGTCTTTCTCTTTTCCACCCTTGTTTTCCACGTTTTTGCATTCCTTGGGCCTGAGGATAGTTTCTTTTCTTTTTATTTTTTATTTTAATAACCTAATGATAATACTTAATAGTAGCAATAAAATAGCATTAAAATACTAATATACATATATTTTATTTAACTAAAAGAAATCAATAATGATAATTCTATTTAATTAATAATACTAATCAACAATTATAATAATATTAATACTAATTCTATTCTTACTCTAAAAATAACCCTAATAATGAATAATAAAATAATAATAAAAGTAAATGGTAAATTGAATAAGAACGAGTAAATATGAAATAAATTATAATGACTAAAAAATTGAAATGTTAAGAGAGTGGGTTTAACAATCGAAATGTTAAACCCCATGACTCTTAATTTAATATCCCCGGATTGTAGATTTGATCGGGCAAATTTTGGGGTACAACAGCTGCCCCTGTTCAATCTTCTTAAACCTGAAGAGTCAGATAGGCACGTCTGCCTATCATAATCTAAAGGTAGAAGATGATTGAACACTGAAGTGCCCTAAAATTTGCATTTGTCGGGAAAAGTTCTGTGGGATGGGCTTATAGATGCCATCTATTCGCCCGGAAGGGTACTTGTCTAAAGCGTATGCTTTTCAGACCTGGATCATTTGATTGTATCTGAGGAGAGAGGAAATAATGTCTTACATAAGACTACCTGAAGAGGTTCCTGAATAGGGTATATCGAAAGTTGATGCGAAGAAGCTTAGGCTTTGAACAATGTTTTAGGAAGAATGTCTTGGAGAAGACTAACTGAGGAGTTCTTTAAAAGAACTAAGCGTGTCTTAGAGAAAAATGGATAAGCATTTTAAGAAGGCTACCTAGAAAGGCATGATATGTCTTAAATAAAACTCACCTAGAAAGGCTCTTAAAAAGATATGGAACGTCTTGAACAGGACTACTTAGACAGGTTATGGTACGTCTTAAACAGGACTCACCTGGAAAGGCTCTTAGATAGGATACGGGATATCTTAAACAAGACTTACCTAGAAAGATTCCTATGAAGGGAACGATACGTTTTAAACAAAACTACCTAGAAAGGTTCCTATAAAGGACATAAGGCGTTTTAAACAAAACTATCTAGAAAGATTCCTATCAAGGGAACGATATGTTTTAAACAAAACTAATCTAGAAAGATTCCTATAAAGGGAACGATATGTTTTAAACAAAACTAATCTAGAAAGATTCCTATAAAGGGAACGATATGTTTTAAACAAAACTATCTAGAAAGATTCCTATAAAGGGAACGATATGTTTTAAACAAAACTAATCTAGAAAGATTCCTATAAAGGGAACGATATGTTTTAAACAAAACTATCTAGAAAGATTCCTATAAAGGGAACGATATGTTTTAAACAAAACTACCTATAAAGGTTCCTATAAAGGACATAAGGCGTTTTAAACAAAACTACCTAGAAAGGTTCCTATAAAGGACATGGGGCGTTTTAAACAAAACTACCTAGAAAGGTTCCTATAAAGGACATAGGACGTTTTAAACAAAACTACCTAGAAAGGTTCCTATAAAGGACACGGAACGTTTTAAACAAAACTACCTAGAAAGGTTCCTATAAAGAACATAAGATGTTTTAAACAAAACTACCTAGAAAGGTTCCTATAAAGGACATGAAATGTTTTAAACAAAACTACCTAGAAAGGTTCCTATAAAGGACATGAAACGTTTTAAACAACACTACCTAGAAAGGTTCCTATAAAGGACATGATACGTTTTAAACAAAACTACCTAGAAAGGTTCCTATAAAGGACATAAGATGTTTTAAACAAAAATACCTAGAAAGGTTCCTACAAAGGACATAATATGTTTTAAACAAAACTACCTAGAAAGGTTCCTATAAAGGTCGTGGGACGTTTTAAACAAAACTACCTAAAAAAGGTCAGGATACGTCTTACACAAGACTGCTTGGAAAAATTAGGATAATTGTCTTGGACAAGACTACCTGGAGAGGTGAGAAATTCTTAGATTGCTTTTGGATTGCCTTTGAAGAAAGACTTAGAATGAGGTATTAGAATTGCGTATGTGCGCGTTGAGATTGAATCGTTGATACGATCGTATTTGCACTGTAATTTGATGATAACATCCTTTTGATTATGAAGTGACCTGAAAAGGCAGCGTTAGTTATATGCAATGTTATGATGCATGTGTCATGTAATGAGATTCTCAAAATAAATGAGAATTATGCATGTATGCTTATCCCACACTGCGGGATGTAACTAGTACAGGCGTGGGAAGATCAATTATGCAACAATGCTCCTTGCGTGATACTAATGTGACTTCCTGAATATCAGAAATTGTGAGACATGCCCCTTTATCTGAAGGAGGGACCATTAGAGAGAACTCGAGTTTCACCATGTCTTGCCTGATATGCATTGCCCCAGTGTTTGAATTCTTGAAAGATATGCCCCTAGTCAATAGGATCTTGATTGTAAGTGTTGATTTGAATGTGAAGCAGATGCTTTTCAGAATGAGTCCTGCGTTTCGGTTGCGCCCGACGGACAGTGATTTTGCTGAGCACTCAGAATAAGATGATGTCTTCTATAAGATTACCTGAAGAGGTCCTTGGAAAGAATGGGAAATTGTCTTAAACAAGATTGCGCTTTAAACAAAGCTCAAAGGGATGTGTTTGTGCAGAGGGTCAAAAATATTCCTATAGAGGATAAAGACTGTTTTAAGGAACGTGGGGTTTTACACAAAACTTTAGGAAAAACATCTTGAAGAAGATTACCCTAGAAAGGATGGTGACCTGTCTTAGAGAAGACTTCGTACTTTAAACAAAGTTTGTCAAGGTCTTTGGAAGCATAAGAGAAGTTTGAATATGTCTACAAAAGACTAACTGAAAAAGTTAAGAGATGTCTTACAGAAGACTACCTAGAAAAGGTTCTTGGAAAGGAATATGTCTTAGAGAAGACTGTTTGAAAGGGTTTGAAAATAGAGAGGATAAGAAGGTGGGTCTTTTAAAAGACTGTTTGAAAAAGCTCCTAGAAAGGGTAAAAAGTATTTGAACATGTCTTAGAGAAGACTATATGGACAGATTGAGAAATACCCTATAAAGGTTCCTGGAAAGGATGTGAGATTGTTATTGACCCCATCTGATAGTGAGTGACCTTTGCAACGTGCCCCCAGGTAATGGGCTTGCCCCATGGGCTCTTCAGCGTCTTCGAGAGATTCTATGGATCTTGATTAGATTTGCCCCATGTAACTGGGATAATGACGAGTTATGCCGTGTGTACACATTAGACATCCCAGTCATGCGTAAGGGATGCTTCTTCTTTTGACGAGTTTTTAAAGCTACTTCGTCAGTCAGTAGGATTTTTAGCCATTAGCCATGCCCCATGCAACTTCTCCCTGATGTTAACATTTAAATCTATATAGACAAGTGTACTTTGTAATGAAATTCATAAGATGCGAATGCATATGTCTGTCTTGAAAGTTTAAAAACATTTTTGAGTAAAACGAAGTTTTTTTTTGTAAGAAAGTGATACCAACTCAAGAGTTATAGTAGACCTTAAGGAGTCGGGATACCTTTGGTAACAGTATGCTTTCGAACTAACCATGCTTCAGTTAAGACTTTTAAGGGTTGTAACGTGGCCTGGTTCACGGTTTAAAGAAACAAAAGATAGAGGCTCAAAGTTTATTTGTACCCATCCCCATCTTCGTGATGTTCTCCAGTCCTATGCTCAGTTAGCTATGCGTTTAGTCTCCAAAAGAATTTGGGAATTGTGACATTGGCATTTATGATGGTTCAAAAACCAAAGGTTCATCTGCAAAGGCAGTCATCCTCCTTTCTTTTCTTTTGTGAGGGTATGTAATGACCTCTTTTTGACTTTGTTGTCCCTAACTTTTTCCTGAACTGTTCGTTTTAAAACTGCAGTCAGCGGGATGCCCCAATGTTGCCTAAGTCTCCTTAATAGGTTTTGACTCAGCAGGCCTTTGCATTGCTTTCTCTTTTTTCTTTGCGGATATTGACTGCCAGGTTTAATCATGACGGAGAACCATCGGTGGTTATGTTCAAAGGAACAGTTTGGAATAATTAAGTTAACTGAGCAGCTACCCTACCCCAGGTTATATATTAAGGGTTTTATTTTGTATGAAGGAAAACTCCTACTTCTTTGGGCTCAAAGGGGTTGACGAGGGATTAACATCCTTATATCTCCATTATTTTAGGGATTGAACAAATGCCTGTACATCGTCAACACGGTCTGTTCGAGAGCATAGTGTATGAAATTATGGTATCGTTTTCGTCATTCTCCCTCTAAAGGTGTACGACTTTAATCGAGAGTTGAATATCACAAAGAAGAAAACCGAGTAAAAACACAGTTTTAAATATAGTGAGAACACTAGGAATGAATCAAGACAAACGTAAGCAATGCATTAATGATTGTTGTAAAGTACATAGCATATGTCATAAGACTAATGTTTAAACAAACGGTAAGAAGTTGCGAATGAAAACAAAACTAATGATCTGAGAAATCCTCCTTCTAGCCACCTATGGCTTTAGACTTGCTAGGATCTTCGAACTCAATGAGCCCTCCGTCAATTAAATCTTGTATCTTATGCTTCAGCGGCCCACAATCCTCTGTATCATGACCAAGACTGTCTGAATGATAAGCGCATCTAGCATGATGCTTGTACCCGGGAGCGGGGTTAGCTGGAGCTGAGTATGGAGGCAGCAGAGTTATCAAGTTCTGACTGAGCAGATGTTGCAGAGCTTGAGACAGCGGCATGTGCAATGGGGTAAACGATCGTTTTGGCTTGGACCTCCATGTACGTTGGCCACCCTGTTGCTTTTGTTGATCCCTTTGTTGTAGTGTTGGTGTCTGATTAACCAGGATTGCTCCAACGGTGTTGGGTTCCTTTTTCCCGTCATATGACTTCTTTGTGTGATAGGAACCTGAGGGTGCCCCTTGTATCTTCCCATTTTTGATTCCATCTTCAATTCTCTCGCCAATGACTACCAAGTCCGAGAACCCTGAAGATATGCTTCCGACCATCTTGTCGTAGTATGGTCCTTGCAAGGTGCTCATAAATATGTCCACCAGTTCTTTTTCCATTAGGGGAGGTTGGACTCGAAAGGCCATTTCCCTCCACCTTTGGGCATACTCCTTGAATGATTCATCCTTCTTCTGCGACATATTCTGTAATTGCATTCGATTGGGTGCCATGTCCAAGTTGTACTTGTAATGCTTTAAGAAGGTGTTAGCCATATCATTCCAGCTTCGGACAGAGGATTTCTCTAATTGCATGTACCAGTCAATAGACGCTCCGCTTAAGTTTTCTTGAAAGAAATGTACCATTAGCTTTTGATCGTGGGCGTAGGCAGCCATTTTTCGCACATAAATGCGCAAGTGATTCCTCGGACATGTGAGTCCTTTGTATTTCTCGAAGTCGGAAATCTTGAATTTGCGAGGGATAGTCAAGTCTGAGACCAAACTCATTTCGAAGGCATCCACATTGAAGGCATCGTATCCTTCTACCACTTTTAGTCTCTCTTCCAGCGCCTTGATTTGTTCACTATCCTTGGAGTCTTCCCTAGAGTCGGGATTAGACTGTTGCGTCTGAGGTGCTTGGTCTGTATTGTCCACCTCTTGCACTCCGTATTGTAGATCCAAGTAATCTTCGTCCTTAGGGACATTGTCAGCAGGAATGCGAACTGTGCGGGTTGTCCCTTTCGTTTGTAGAGTGGGGACGAATCCTTCTTGGGAGGTTTCTCCTTTCTCTTGGAATTGGATAGCTCTTCTAACAGAGCGGGCCTGAGGTCTGTCCTTAGCCGGGCCAAGGCCTGAAACAAATCCTAGCGGCGGGTTTTCGTCATTGGGGATCTCATCCTGAACCAGGGTATCCCTAGACTGAACCTCTTTTGCTTTTTCTTGTTTATCCAGGAGGGCCTTCATGAATTCTAGCATCTGAGTCATACCTCCTTTAACTTCTTCCATACTAACCTTCAGTTGATCCACGTCCTCACGAAGGGCGGTTTGATTCTGTTCTAGCTGCTCCATCGATTTCTTTTGCTGAAATCTTGTTTGATAAGACGGTCGGGATGTTAGGTTATCCTTCCCAATGGTTCCTTGCTCTGGAGATAGAAGAGAAATCTTCTCTTAATGCCATGAAAATGATGTGCATGCCATGCATGATATGCCTTGTTCGTATTTATGTCTTTATCCACACCTATGGATTAAGTATAATAAAACTCCTTTTTTTTGTTTTTTTTTTTTGGATAAGACATGATGCAAGAATGCAAATGATGTATGATGCATGCAAACACAAAGATATAGCAACAAACAAACAAAACAAAAACAAATCATACAAGGCAAAAATGCAAATCATATCATAATATTTCAAGAAATCCAGGTTCATAGGTTCGACATAGCGGCTCTTGGGAGCCAACCTTTTTATAGGGGGTTCTAGAAGGTCTCATGGGGTCGTTCGTAGCCTCCGAGACTTTTTGTCTCTTAGGGTTTTAGAACAACTCATTTTATCCATGAGGTTCGAATTTTTGGGGTAGGTTCTCGGAGAGATCAGCCAAGTATCCAGTCCTGCCCTCAACAAAGTCAAGCCTCGTTTTGGACATTTCCGAATACTCAACCCACTCCGAGTGGAGTTATCAATGAGACTCGTAGGCGATTCATACTCCCCTATTGATCTCAAAGTTAACTCCCACACTTAGGGTTTAACACAACATAGAAAATACCAGCAATGCATATAATATATAATCAAACATTTTAAGGCAAGCAAATGAACATTCTAGGAAAACAAAAACAAATAAAATAAACAAATGATTTAAAAAATAATTTAATTATTTATTAAAATATGAACCTCCCCCAAACCCTAAAAATGGCAAGTTTGCCAAACCCTAAAAAAAACTTGCCAAACCTAAACCCTGCCAAAACCTATAGGAGCATAGTATTCACCATTATAGTAAGTCCCCAGCAGAGTCGCCAGCTGTAGCAACCTGCCCTAAAAATTTAGACTTTTAGAGTCGCCACCTATTCTACCAAGGCGAATAGGAAACCTATGCAATTAAGAGATCAGGGTAAGATACTATATTCGGGTTAAGGGAAGGTGTTAGGCACCCTCAACCCTTTCCTAAAGGTTAACATTGCAAAGATAAGGGTTATGGCAAGACATAAAGAAAGGTAACAAACAATTAATAGGGTCAAAGACATGATTAAGATTTGGAGGAAGGGGACTCGCCTTGTTGCCAAGTGCCTACGTACCTCCTTATGGAGGATCAGAGTCAACGTAGTTCGGGCACAGGGTTGTACGCCTTTGAATTGATTATGGAGGTGTTTGAAGGCTTTTTGAATGGCCTATCGTAGTATTGAATAAGGATGAAAATCCGTAGTTTGATTTGAAGTGTTTTGAATGTTTTGAGTTTTGGGCGTACAACCCTGATTTGATTTAGCACTATTAACCGCAACGATCAATAGATTCGATCGCCATAGTTAAAAGATTGAAATTGCATCACTACCAATTTTAATCGATTGATTCGATTATCACTAATAATGAATTAAGGTATTTTTTAATAATTTTATGAATAATTAGTTTGTATCGTTACCCCTCGTAATCGATTGATTCGATTAAAAAGAATAGCGAATTAGAATAAGGAAAATAGCAAGATTAATCATCGCGACTAATAAGATAGTCGAAACCATTTAATCAAATAGAAATTAATTGCATTTTAATTAAATAGAATTTTAATTAAAATTATTATTGACCATAGCGATTAATCGATTTAATCGGTACGAACAACAAATTGACATTTTAATATAAATATCATATAATAATTTATTTATAAAAAAATAATTATTATACAATTAATATATATTAAAAGGTATTTTAATTAAAACAAAATAAATAATTAAAATTATTTAAGCTAATAGGATTAGGATTCAGTGTGGTTGCAAGTATGGTACATGGTATGGGGAACAAGTTCTGGACATTAGATCTGGATGGTTGATGATTCTAAGGTTCAGATGCTGAGGGTTTATTGTATGGATATGGAGGCGTGTGTACGTGATCTTACAGATGGTCAGCCTGAAATAAGTTTAAGAAACAAAACAAAAACGCGTCTGACCTGGGGATCGAACCCAGGTCCCTTTGATTATGACCAAGGCGCCTCAACCAACGGGACAAGCTTTCCACGATGACAAGCATTGCACTCGGTACCAATTAATACAAAATAACCTTGTTTTTTTAAAATGGAAAACGCGCCTTTGCTGTATCGTCCCTGTCCTTGGAATTTTCTGCAAATATCTTTACCCACGGTTCAAAAACGTGGCCATAGCTCCTGTAATTTCCAAAATCTCGTATATGTACTAAAAATCCATTATGATGCCATGGATGAGATCGTATCATCCTCACGAACATGATGGTACCTGAAATCCCCTACGATTTAACCTAAAACAAAAAGCCCCTATTTGAGCTCTCAAACCCTAACCATGGCAAATGTCTCATACATGCGAATAACGTCAATTACACTTCCAGAATTTATCACCACATCATAATAAACACGAATATGCAACCTAAATAGATTAACTACACGTGAATTATTGAATTCAAGCTTAAGTTTCAGAAGATGCAAACCGTGGCTATACGAAGACGATTCCTAATGCTTTGGCTACGGATGATTATTGAGATCGCTTCATAGAGACTCCGGGAACATGCTGGGATCCACAAATCTTCTTAAATCGCCCTCGAACTCCAAAACCGAATTGCTTCTTTCTTTGATTTTTGTTTAGAGTTTGAACACGATTTTCATGGCTGCAAAACCTCTTTTTTAGATTTTCGGCCAAGAATCCTCCCCCCCTCTGCAGTTGTTGTTAGTATATATATATATATATGGCTGAATTAGGTCAAAGAAAACTCAGTCAAGGTCTTTTTTAATTTGGAGATTCAAGATTTGATTTCCATGACATCTAAACTTGCTCTTTTTGGTCTTTCTCTTTTCCACCCTTGTTTTCCACGTTTTTGCATTCCTTGGGCCTGAGGATAGTTTCTTTTCTTTTTATTTTTTATTTTAATAACCTAATGATAATACTTAATAGTAGCAATAAAATAGCATTAAAATACTAATATACATATATTTTATTTAACTAAAAGAAATCAATAATGATAATTCTATTTAATTAATAATACTAATCAACAATTATAATAATATTAATACTAATTCTATTCTTACTCTAAAAATAACCCTAATAATGAATAATAAAATAATAATAAAAGTAAATGGTAAATTGAATAAGAACGAGTAAATATGAAATAAATTATAATGACTAAAAAATTGAAATGTTAAGAGAGTGGGTTTAACAATCGAAATGTTAAACCCCATGACTCTTAATTTAATACCCCCGGATTGTAGATTTGATCGGGCAAATTTTGGGGTACAACAGTATCACTGAAAGGGATGACTTTTTGCAGGTGGTTAATAATAGTTGGAAGCAACCTGAAATAGGGAAACCTATGTACATCCTTTGGAGAAAACTTGGCAGGCTTCAACCTATTTTGAGAAAATATACCAAACAAGCCACTATGGGGGTTAAGCAGATTCAGCAGAGCAGGGAAAACCTAGATCGAGCACAACAATTATTAGCAGCTGATAAGTTCAACCAAGACCTAATCAAAGAAGTTAAATACTGGACAGATGAAGTTATCCACAACACAGAGCTGGAGGAAAAAATCATCAGCCAAAAAGCTAAAGTGGATTGGCTCCAATTGGGAGACTCAAACAATGCTTACTTTCATGCTATTGTCAGAGGTAAAAACAAGCACACAGGCCTGTATAAACTGGAGGACCAACATGGAAGAGTTCTAGTGGAGCCTAAAGACATTGAGGAAGAAATCATTAGGTTTTACCAAAGTCTTGTAGGGGAATCAACTCAGAGCCTTAGACATGTTGATATTGAAGCTCTAAGGGATGGTAAACAGCTTAGCACAACACAACAAAATCTGCTCATTCAACAGGTCACAGTGAAAGAAATAGAAGATGCTTTGAAAGGGATTGGAAACAATAAAGCACCAGGTGTGGATGGATATAATGCAAAATTCTTTAAAGTCAGCTGGCCCATCATCAAGCAAGATGTCATCAAGGCAGTAATGAATTTCTTTGAAAACAGTAGGATATCTGCAGCAGTGAACTGCACACTGGTGACCCTGCTCCCCAAGTCACCCAATGCAAGAACCATGAAAGATCTCAGACCCATAGCATGCTGTACCACAATGTACAAAATTATTTCAAAAGTGTTAACATCAAGACTGAGCAGAGTAATTGCAGATATTGTGGAAGACACACAGGCAGCTTTTGTTCGAGGAAGAGTGATACATGATAACATCATAATTGCACATGAGTTATTGAGAGGGTACAACTGTAAACACATTACTCCAAGGTGTGCTATTCAGATGGATCTACAGAAAGCATACGATACTGTGGAATGGAGAGCCCTTGAGAGCATTATGCATGAGATGAGTTTTCCTCCTAGATTTGTAGAATGGATTATGAAATGTATATCCACTGTGTCTTATCAATATGTTGTGCAGGGAAGAAGGAGTTCCAGTGTCAAGGCCAAGAGAGGAATAAGACAAGGAGATCCTATATCTCCTCTCTTATTTGTCCTCATCATGGAGTATTTACACAGGGCACTGAAGAGAGTTCATAAGCAGCCAGGCTTCAAATATCATCCTAAGTGTGCAAAGCTAAAGATTATAGATATCACCTTTGCTGATGACCTGATATTGTTCAGCCGTGGGGATGTCACATCTGTTCAGACCATCATGTTGGAATTTAACAAATTCTCTGAGGCAACTGGCCTAAGAGTCAACCCCCAAAAGTGTAAACTATATTTTGGAGGAACTATGGAACAGGAGCAGCTGCAAATCTGTAGGATCACTGGTTTTGAAGTGGGGACTCTACCTTTTAGATATCTAGGAGTACCACTGTCCAGTCGAAGACTAAGTATCATGCAATGTCAACCCCTAATTGAGAAAATTGTCAAGAGGATTCAACACTGGACATCCAAATTATTAAGCTATGCTGGAAGGTGTCAGCTAATAAAGAGTGTATTGTTCTCAATTACTGGTTATTGGATGCAGGTCTCCCCCCTACCCAAAAAGATAATACATCATATAGAAGGGATATGTAGGAACTTTCTTTGGAGTGGAAAAGAAGTGAGAAGTTATAAAGCGCCAGTAGCATGGGAAAGCATCTGCAGACCTAGGAATGCTGGAGGTCTTAACATAACAGATTTGAATCATTGGAACACTGCTACCCTTGCCAAACTCCTAGGGAATATCCAAGCAAAAGCTGATAAGCTATGGGTAAGATGGATGAATGCATATTATCTTAAGGGACAGAATGTGATGAGCTGGCAATATCCTCAAAACTGTTCGTGGATGCTTAAGAGGATAGTTAAGGTTAGAGACTTGGTGTTGAACACGCTGTATTGGGAGGATGTAAGGCAAAGTGGGAGATTTGTCACAACGCACATGTATCATGATCTGCGAGGAAACTTAGAACAAATGGACTGGAGGAAGCTATTCTTCTCCAATTATGCTAGACCAAGAGCACTGTTCGTGTTATGGCTTGCCATCAAGGGGAGACTACAGACCAAGGACAGACTTCTACGTTATGGAATCCATGTTAGTGCTGAATGTGTGTTTTGTGCAGAGGCGGAAATGATGGCACACCTCTTTTTTGAGTGCAGCACAACCAAGCAAATCTGGAAAAATATCCTGGCCTGGAGTGGTTATAGTAGGCTGCCTACCAACTGGACTGAAGAAAGTGCCTGGATTATAAATGAGACGAGGAAAAAAGGGTGGAGAAGAGACATTTTAAAAGCTGCCAGTGCAGAGACGGTGTATGCGATATGGCGTATGCGAAATGACTTGATATTCAACCAGCAAACCATAGATGCTACTATTACAAACAGGATTAAAGAAACTATAGCCATGAGATGTATAGGAAATCCAAAACTAACTATGCATATCAATAGGGATACTTTAAGTATTGTATAGCATAGGACAGTTTTTATTATGGGATGTTTGATGCCTGGATCCTAGCGATCGGCTTGTTATTATTGGTTTTTGGATTAATAAAATTTGATATTTCTCCAAAAAAAAAAAATGATAGTTAATTTGCATTTAAGTCAGTTTTTAATAATATATATTTTATTTTATTTTTTATTTTAAAAATATTAAATATTACAAACAATTAAACATAATTTATAAAATATTATATAAAAATGATTTAGTATAAAAAATAAAATTTATACAGTTCTATTTTTATAAACGAAGAACATATGTTTTTATAAATAATGCCTAAAATAAAATAATATTTATATATGAAAAAATATTTAAGTTAGTTTTTAATAATATCTATATTTTATTTTATTTTATTTTTCTATTTTAAAATTATCAAATGTTACATACAATTAAAAATAAATTATAAAATATTATATAAAAATGATTTAGCATAAAAAATAAAATTTATATAGTTCTATTTTTATAAACGGTGAACATATGTTCTTATAAATAATGCCTAAAATAAAAATAATATTTATATATGAAAAAATATATACTAATGATTAAAAAAAATTGTATGCAAAAAAAAATTATAAGTACAGGTTTTGTTGTTCTACTAACCTTTCAACTTCTACCTATTATAATATCTATGGTATTATTTTCTATTTCTTAAAATTATAAATACTATAACATATTAAAATAAAATTAATGATATTAAATTTTATTTATAATAAATGAAAATGTAACAAAAATATTTTATTCATTTAAACATATTTATGTTTTAATATATATAGTATGTTATTGATTGAAATTTATATAATTAAATAAACAATCATAAAATATTTTTTTATACAAAATGATCATACAGTATAAATGAACTATTTGAACTTCAATATATTGATATAAAGTTATAATTTACTTTATAATAAAATTAATTTTTTTTATAAATATATAGTAAAACGATAAATTTCAGTTAATGAAATTTACATGTTGTTAGTTTGTAATATTTTAGTAATTATTTGATAATAATACATTAAAGTCTATTTATTATAAAATAATTTATGAAAAAATTGTAAATATGCTTTACTAGAAATAAGTCTCGGATTATAGTATCATATTGATACATTAATTTTGTTAGATTAAATTATGGGAATATAATGCAATGTATTGCATATTAAAATATATATATATATATATATATATATATATATATATATATATATATATATATATATATATATATATATATATATATATATATATATATATATATATATATATATATATATATATATATATATATATATATATATATATATTAATTATGGGAATACATTTTAACTAAGTTAAATATAACTCTCACATGTTTATTTTTATAATATTAAAACAATATTATAAATACTAAGTTTTAAAAAAAAAGATAATAATGTTTGTACAAATATTAAATGTGATTGAAAAATTCTATATGAACCAAAAAAATAATTTCATGATAATGATGACTAAAGAAAAATGACAGAATTGTAGACAGGAGTAGTTATATATTCATAGATACAAAAGTGACTAAAATATATTTTTTTTCTCACTCCAAATATCTTGTAAGAATATGAACGAGACCATACCAATGAGGCATGCAAGGATATTACACCTTTCATTTATGTTTGTAATATAACTTTCTCTAACCTCATACTCAACATTTCCAATCAAAATATTTTAATTAATTAAATTCAAATATTTTTATTACTTTACCTTCTACAATTTATAAGGGGAATAATTAAAATATTTATTTTAATACTTAAAACGGTTTACTTTACCTTCTATAATTAATTATTTCTTTTAAATTTTTTATCATTCACTATCATAATAGTCCATTAGTGAGTTTGATAGTAAGTGATTTTAAGAACATTCTCATTTAAGTAAATGATTTTATAACAAATCATTTTTAATAAATATTTTTTACAATTTTGAATTTTAAAAAGAAAATAATATATAACAAATCATTCTTAAAATAATATTTTTTAATTTAGTTTTAGTGTATAAAATGCAAAAATAAGATTATGTTTTACTAAACCTACGGGAACATGAAGTTATTGATCAAAATATTAATTAATAATGGGACATGAAGTTACTGTTCAAAATATTGATTATTAACGCGACATGAAGTTACTGTTCAAAATATTGATTATTAACGGGACATGAAGTTACTGATCAAAATATTTTTTAAAGTACACGGTGTCGAATCGCCTCAACCGGCCAGTCTATAAAAATCTTATTTAAATTTTGACAAAATAAAAATATTGTGCATGGACAATTAAAACTACAAGAACATGGTGCTAATATTAATACAGTTTTGATAGCACTTCGACATGGTCTCAATAACTTTGTGTTATTTATTTATAGAAAATCGATAAAATAAAATAGCATAATACTATTTAATATTCTCAAATTATAATTCATGCTATTGTACTTCTATGGGTCTTACAGGATAGGAATAGATAATCCGCTTAGGAGGTTGGAATTACAATAATCAATGATAGATAGGAATCGAATCAACAAATTGTCGTTTCAGCTTATTTTATAATCACTTATTTTAATTAGTTATTTGCTCAATTGTTCATAAATCAATCTAAAACCATAGACCCCCAATTAGATTTCTATTATTTAATATCAAAACAAGAATTCTTGCGATATGATACTCGAGTTGTCGTTACCGTTAACTTTAGTTTTCAAAAATACTTGTTTTTTATCCGTGTGCGACAGCGGATCACATACCCCACTTAAATTTAAAATTCTTATTAAGTTGGTCTTTCCTAAACTTCTCAAACTTAAGCCCTTTATCATCTTCACAATCATCTGGATCAGAGTTGTATAGCTCTTCACTAACACATTCATCATCTTCCCATTTCCTCTTATCGGAACCAGTTAACAATTCAGCTAGTATTGGACCATCCCTAATGGGTATAAAGACATCAATTCCATCTGCAATAGCAGTGGTTCTTTCATCCTCACTGTCATTCATCCCTTCAACTCCCTCTTCATCACTTCCATCTAACTCGGCCATTTCATTCACACGCCTAGGACTCTTAACTTTGATTTATATACCATTGACATCATGTTCCACAAACATTTCTCCATCTACTTGTATCTCACAAGCATATGCAGCAAAATCATAAGCATCATCATTATTCCTAATCTGGAAAAAAGTTTTCACCTATGTCAAGGATTTTGGTCCATGTTTTGTACGTCCCTTCTAAGTAATCTCACCCATTAACCAAATTATGAATGTTAACCATTGACCACTTCTCAAAGTGTTTCCCATTAACTATGGTTGAAACACCACCCCTGTATATCATGTCACCATCAATCAACCTTACAGACTCCCTTCCATGGTGAAAGACAACATTAAACACTTGCATGTTCTAAAATTAAACACAACAACAAATATAACACAAACTTCAGTTTAATTCAAGTAAGAGAGACAACAAACCAAACTAACTAGTGACATTTTTTCTGCGACTTGGCCGCGCTCCACCATGTCTTCGTCTTCTTTGATGATGGTCGTCTTCTCTACTTGCTATTTTCACGGGAAGGGGGGGTAAATATGAAAACATTTATTTTTTGTTTTTAACTTAAATATTACATGGGATTATTTAATCCAGTCAGCCAGCCATAAAATGTCACCTATGAGGAATCATTTACACAATCAGCGCAATAGTAATAATAGGGTCGTTGAAGACGAAAGACAATGTTAAACACTTGTATGTTATGAAATTAAACATAACACAAATTGCAGTTCAATTTAAGTAAGAGAGATAACAAACCAAACTAACTTGTGACATTTTGTCTGCATCTTGGTCGCGATCCACCATGTCTTCGTCTTCTTCGATGATGGTCGTCTTCTCTGCTTGTTATTTTCACGGGAATGGGGGGGGGGTTTAAATAAGAAAACATTTATTTTCTGTTTTTAATTTAAATATTACATGGCATTATTTAACCCAATCAGCCATCCATAAAATGCCACCTATGAAGAATCACTTACACAATCAGCACAATAGTAACAATAGGGTCGTTGAAGATGGAATCTGAATTTGGTAAGGGGGATCATAAAAAATATTCTTATACGGGGTGAAATCAAAACTCGCTAAAAAGTAAGAGGTTAACATATATTTAACCCTATATAAAGTTAGCAGGTAATTGACCTATTTAGTTAAAAATCCTTTAAAATTTACTTTTATAACACTGTCAATCATTAAATATATTAATTAAAATAATTAAATAAATCCTCAACACAATAACAATTCTCTTTATTGTCTCTTAAGCATTCATCAATTTCTTGATTTTATCCAAAAATCTTTGACGATTCGTTCATATCTTCAAAGATCAAAAACCCAGAAATTTACAAAACAACCTTTTACAAAAAAAAAAATGCATATCATCTTCAACTTAGTCAGAAAATCTTTGAAGATTCCTTATTTTCTTCAAAGATCTTACAAACAGAAAATCACCCAACCAACTTTTACCTAGAAACCAACTTCTTATCTTCATCGTCGTCTTCAACTAACCAAGAAATCATTGAAAATTTCTTCAAATCTTCAAATATCGGCAACCCAGAAACTCGCCAATTCATTTTTTCCCAGCAACACAAATTTATAACTTCAAATAACAAATATGAAAATAACATATATTAAAAATATCAAATCTAAAAAAATAACATATATAAAAAAATAACAGATCTAAAAAATAACATATATAAAAAGTAATAGATCTGATATAAAATCATTAACCATCACCTTGTGTGACACCGTGAAAAGGAAATTCCCGTTGAAAATCACGCAAAAACATATCTTGAGTTTTGTGAAGCACAGGTACTCCGTTTTAGGTAAAGTATCGGTACCGCAGGTACGCGCCGAAGCCGTACCAATTTTTTTTTACTTTGGTACAGCAACCGGTACACATTTGGTACACGTACCCAAAAAAATTATTTTTTTCGGTTTTAATTTTTTTTAATAACATAATTTAGGCTTTTTTAAATTAAGTAAAAATTATGTTATTTATTTATCATATTTATAAATAAAAAAACTGAAAGAAAAATTAAGTTTTAATCCTTCTCTTATATGCCCTTGTCGGCCTGCTGTTCTCTTCTGAGTTCTAACTGCTCTCTTCAAACCGAAAGGTACTGTTACATGTACTACTTTATTCTTTTCTTGTAAGTATTGGTTTAATTATTATTACATATATAGTAGTAAATAAGCTTCCGCCGTTGTGTTGTAAATTGTAAATTGTTATGTTCAATGTTGGATAACTTGGATTGTAGAGTAGCCTAGCCTGTAGCGATACTAGAAAAACTAAGTTTGGCTTTTGGAACATAGCATATCAATATATATTATATTATATTATAATGTTATCTAGTAAGTAGTAACTTTGACAATGACAAGGAAGGTAGTATACTAGCTTTTTTTTTCTTTCTTTTTTTAAGTCTGTATATTTTTTTAACTATTATTTTCTATTTCAGCTTGTAATTATATTTGATTAAATTACAATTTTTTATAGATGTTTTCTGGACAGCCTAGTTCGACACTTCTAACGGAAAAATATACAAGTGGAATAAAATGTAGTGACGACAATCATCCTCTTTGGGCTTATGTGACTTTGCTACAAAATAGGAATGAATCGAAAGGAAATGTTAAATGGTGTTGTAATTTTTGTCAAGTAGAATATAATGGCTCTTATTTTAGGGTTAAATCTCATTTGTTAAGAGAGAAGAATAAAGGAATAGCTATTTTTTCACAAGTGACAAATGAATATTTGGCTGAGATGCAAGAACTTCAAAGAAAATGCTCAAAACGTAGAACCTATACAAGTTCCTTTGCCGACCGGAACTACAAGTTTGAATCCACCAATTGAAAAGAATAAAAAAAAGAAGAGGATGTGATGGAACTTTATCAAAGACATTTAATAATGAGGCAAGAGACCATTTATCATCTGAAATAGGTAGATTATTTTATTCTACTAGTATGCCATTCAATGTTGCTAGAAATCCTTATTTTTTTAGTGCATTTACTTATGCGGAAAACACTTCTATATCGCGCTACATTCCTCCAAGCTATAATGTCATAAGAACTTCCATGCTACAGAGAGAGAAAGCTAACATTTTGAAACTACTCCAACCTATCAAAGACACTTGGCCAAAAAAGGGTGTGAGTATAGTTATAGATGGTTGGACAGATGTACAAAGAAGACCATTGAATAACTTCATGGCAACCCCGAGTGCAGGACTTTTGTTTTTGAAAGTGATTGATGGTACAGGTGAGTTCAAAGACAAACATTACATTGCTAAGTTAATATTGAATACAATTGATGAGGTTGGAGCATAAAATGTTGTCCAAGTTATTACTGATAATGCTCCGGTTTGTAAGGCTGCTGGGTTAATTGTTGAAAGTATGCATTCTCATATTTTTTGGACACCAAGTGTAGTGCACACATTGAATTTGGCGCTCTAAGGTAGTTGTTCACCAAAAAATACATCAAATAATGAAGTTTCTTACATTGAGTGTAGTTGGATTTCTAAAGTCGCTGATGATACTTTTATATCAGAAATTTTATTCTAAATCATTCCATGAGATTTGCTTTGTACAAACAATTTGTGCATTTGAGGCTGCTTTCTATCACTGAAACAAGATTCACATAAGTTATTATTTTGCTCAAGAGATTGCAAGTAAATAAGAAAGGTCTCTTGTCTATGGTAATTGATGAACAATGGTCTCAATATAAAGAGGACGGTGTTCAAAAGGCTGTTTTGTGAGAGAGACAATTTTAAGTGATCAATTTTAGGATAAAATTGATTACATTTTGAAATTTACAAATCCTATTTATGACATGCTTCGTTCTTGTGACATTGATGAGCCAAATATTCATTTGGTTTATGAGAAGTGGGATTATATGATAGAAGAAGTCAAATTAGCTATTTATAAACATGAAGGCAGGGAGTTGAATGAAAGTTCATCTTTTCATGAGGTGGTGCATGACATCTTAATCAATAGATGGACTAAAAGTTACACACCTCTTCATTTCTTGGCTCATTCACTTAACCCAAACTAAATCTCAGTTTGTTTTACTATTTTCTATTATATTTCAACTATATTACCTCACATATAAAACTTATATTTTATTTTGTTTAATAGTAGGTATTATTGTAAATAATGGCTTGATATATCTCCGAATCGTGTTGCCCCACATAGGGACAATGAGATTTGTATTGAAAGAAACAAATGCATACAAAGTTACTTTATGAATGCAAATGAAAGGCTAGAGGCAACTGTTGAACTTGTTAAATTGTCAAGTGCTGAAGGAGAGTTTGGCCAATTTGATTCATTACAAGATAGGTGGAACTTGAAACCAAATGAATGGTGGGTAATTTATAGATCTTCAACCCCTAAACTCCAATCAATTGTATTGAAACTTCTTTCGCAACCAACTTCTTCATCATCTGCTGAGTGAAATTAGAGCACATATGGATTCATTCACTCATTGAAAAGGAATAGGCTCAATCAAAAAAGGGCTGAGGATTTAGTTTTTGTTCATAAAAATCTCCGTCTTCTTTCAAGAAAGAGTGAGATTTATAATGAAGGAGTTCCAAAAATGTGGGATATTGGTGGAGATGAATTGGATCTATTTGATGGAGCTAGCATTCTTGAAGTTGCTACTCTTTCTCTCGATGAACCTGAACTAGAAGCTGCATTCATTGGAGAAGAAAATATTGATATTCAACCATGATTTTATGATTTATTAATATTTTTAAGTGTGATTTATTTAAGCAAAATATTTTTTAATTTTTTAATTTTATCGTTATTTAAAAATATAATTCTTAAGTTATTTTTATAATTGTATTTTTAAAGCACTATACTAACGTACCCATACCTGAGTTTTTCTAAAAATGTCGTACATCGTACCAGTACCCGTACTAGGTAGGGGTGGCAAAACGGATGGTGGTTCGCCGAGCCGGCCCACGCACCCGCTTAAAAATGGTGGATTGGGTTGGTATTTTTGACCCGTCGCCCACCAAAGCCCGCCCCGTCAAAACCCGTCGTCCACCTAAGCTCACCCCGTCAAAGCCCGCCGCCCGCTTAAGCCCGCCTCACTTATTCGTTAAACTCGTTTCGCCTTAAGTCTGCCATTTTTTAGTTGATTCAAGTAATTAAAATTTTTGATGGTTTTATTTAATACATTTATTTATAAATATATGCAATAATTTTTTAGGTAAAATTGTGTAAAAGATGCGTTATAAAAAATTGTTTTAAAAACAAGTGAAATTTTTTAATTGAAATGTAAAAAAAAACTATTAATTTATTAAAAAAATGAAAGAAAAACAATAAAAAATAGGTTGGCAAGTCCGCTGCCCGCCAACTCGTCACCTTGGTGGGGCGGACATGATTTTTACGCCCATTTTACTTGGCAGGCTTGCCCTCCCCCTCGCTTTTTGGCGGGCTTAAGACGGGGCAGGCGGCCCGTTTTGTCACCCCTAGTACTGGGTACGTGCCGGTACCTATGCAATGCAACTTGAGTTAGATTCATCCATCTTGAAGTAAAAACCCTGAAAAATTAAAGAAGAAAACATAAACAACATTAACGATTGAAAAGAAGAGGAATAAAGAAGAAGAGAGATAGGTAGAAAGAGAGAAAGAGAAAATGAAAGGATATGGTGTGAGAGCTGAAGAAATTTGGAGTGATATTTGAAAAATAAAGCCATACATTGTATTTGAGTTTGAGTTGGGAAATAAAACGTTTTACTTTGGAAACAAATGAAACAATTAATAATAATACAAAATAATGATTATTAGGGTTAATGTTTTTACTACCCGTTTTACCCCAATAAAGAAATAATTGACCTATCAGAAAACGGGATTAAATACATGAAATGCTTTTACTATTAAAGTGTTTATAGAAAAAATTGAAAATCCATATATGTAAAAGTACTTGCAAATTGACCAATCGTTAGTTGGTCCAGTGGTGATTGGCGCTGGACTTGGTAGGGAGAACCACGGTTCGATCCCCCGCAACTGCGATCGGGAGGGGGATGGAATCACTTGATGCCAGAACTCGCCCCCGAACCGGACTAAACCGGTGGTATAAAGCCAAAAAAAAAAGTACTTGCAAATTTGTCATACTATTAGTAAAACAATGTTTGTTACACTTTTTGTTCTTATTAAAGGATGCTCACTACTCTTCTTCTTCTTCTTCTTCTTCTTCTTCTTCTTCTTCTTCTTCTTCTTCTTCTTCTTCTTCTTCTTCTTTTCATTTTCACTATTTAAATATATTAAATTTTAAAAAAAATTAAAAAAGAGAAAATAATATAATTAAAGAGTATATATTGATGGGTAGGGGTGAAAATAGGTTGGGTAGAACTAAGCTTTGCCAAGCTTGAGTCTGACCTGCAAAAAATTATAAAGCCTAAGTTTGACTTGTGGTCTATCATAGACATTTTTTTAGGCATGAGCATGGCCTTTATGAAGGTCTGTTTGACATATTAGCCTACATAAAAGCCTATTAATTTGAATATTTATAAATAAAGAAATTCAACTAATGTTTAAAGAGACTAATAAATTAAAATATCACTGAGACTAAATTCTTATTTGCATTTACTTATTCAAAATTACCGATTAACGTAAGTTTTGCGATAATATTTGTTTAAAAGAACTCATGAAGACAACTAGAGACATTGTTCATAAGCTTTTTTCAGCTTATCTTTAAAAGTTGTTCAAGATAACTAAGCTTTATTTTTGTATTTTATTTCAAAGTACAAATAAAATATAATAATAAGTTTATTTAAATAGGCCGGCCTAATAGGTTTAAAACATGACTTAATTTCAATTTTGATCCTTCTATTATTCATTTTTTTTGGGTTTTAGTCCCCCTATTTTAAAATCCGAAATTTTAGTCCCTTTATTTTAGTTTTTTGAGGATTTTAGTCCCCTTGCAAATTCGAAGGCAATTTTTAATGAAATGGAACTCACATTGATGACATGTTCAACATAAATCTTAAACAAAATTAGTTTTTTTTTGAACATTTCAATGCTGAACTGACACTGACACATCATCAATGTGAGCGTTATTTCATTTAAAATTGCCTTCGAATTTCCAGGGGGGCCAAAATCCTCATAAAACTAAAATGTAGAGACTAAAATTCCGGATTTTAAAATAGGAGGACCAAAACCCAAAAAAAAAAAAAGATAATAGGAGGACTAAAATTGCAATTAAGCCAACACTTTTTATATGATCAATGGCCTAACCTTTTTAACTAAATAGGCTTATAAAAAAGCACAGGCCTTTTTCTATTTTAAAAAAGTCTGGTTTGAGCCTATATAGTTTAGGCCGTAGGCCCCTGTTAGTTGGTCTGACTCATTCCCACCCATATTGATGAGCATGTAAATATGATTTATATGTATCTACTTCCTCTTGTTTCGATATAAGCAATAGGGATGAAATAGGTCAGTCGACTTACAGGTTTATAGTCTACCTTATTTAAGATCAAGTCAGGTCTATATATGCGTATATATTAGAAAATATGTTAAATAGGTCAGCCTATATTTGTATATATAAGTTGGTATGTAAGATTTCATAGGTAAAATAGACTTTGAAAACTTTAATGTGAAACAGACTTTTAAATACATTTTTAGACTAGGTCAGACTTTTAAAAATGTCACACTAGATTTAAAAGAGAAGTCTATTTAGAGTTAGCGGTGGAAAAATGGGCTGCCTGCCACGCCTTGCCTTAAGCCCGCTAAAAAAGAGCGAGACGGGCAAGTCCACAAAAAAATGTGCATAAAAATCAAGTCCGTCCCGTCAAGGTGGCGGGCTTGCCCGTCTATTATTTATTTATTTTTTCATTTTTTTAATAGATTGATATGCTTTTTTTTTACCATTCAATTAAATTTTTCACTTATTTTTTAGAACTATTTTTAATAAAACATCTTTTTAACAAATTTTACTTAAAAAAATATTACATATATTCACATGCATAAAATAAAAGCATTAAGAATTAGAATGACTAGAATTAACTAAAAAAGAACACGCTTAAGACGAGACGAGCTGAACGAGTGAAGGATTTTAGCGGATCAAGTAATGGTGGACGACGGATTTTGGCACGGTAGACGACGGGTGCGCGGGGAGACCCAACAGATCATGGCCTATTTTGGCACACCTATTTAGAGCAAACTCAAACTTTTTAAATTTATTGTAAGCCATGCTAAGACCTTCTAAAATCTACCCTATTTTCACCCCTAAGCAAAAAAAAAAAAAAATCTTTAAAAATGTCTTAAGTGTATTTAAGTTATTAGTTAAAATACGTTGTTTCAGCCTGAATATACATTAAATACATTTTAAAAATCTAAAATATAAGAATTGAATCAATAATGTATGAATAATTTAGAATAGTAATATTAAAAATAATAATTATAGAAGAACTTTGCTTATATTAGAGACTATTGATTTTCTTTTTCTTATATTTGAGAGGAGGGTGTATAAGTATTTACTAATGTTGTAGTTTTAAGATTTTTTTTTGTTTTTGTTAAATTAAATTTTATATCAATACTTTTAATTTCTCTATTTTAATAAATTTACAATAAGTCATTATTTTTTAATTTGAAATTTTTAGTGTTTGAATTATTATAGGCTTAAATAGTCTTTTGGTCTCTGTAAGTTGGCGTATTTTTGTTTTTCATCCCTGCATTTTTATTTTTGGGGATAAAGTCCTCAAATGTTAAATTTCATTTGATTTTAGTCCCTAAAGTGAAAATTCGCAGGAAAATTCGTAGGTTACCTGTGAATTTTCCTTTGAATTTTCATGCGGATTTCAATTTTAAGGACGAAAACTAAAATGATTTTAACATTCAGGGACCATTTCCAAGAAAAATAAGATACAGGGACGAAAATAAAAAACACGCCAATTTACAGGGGGAAAAAACTATTTAAGCCATTATTATATTTAGTACAATTTTGGTCTCAGTTCAATCTTGTGATATTTTTTTTAAATAACCATGTATGAAAAAAAATTACGCAAATAACCACGTTTCGGAAAAAATTACGCAAATAACCATGTTTCAGAATACGTTGACACCAAGGCGCCATGTGAGATGGCGCCACCATTGTACCAGATGAAGGGAGGCGCCAAATGGGATGGCTCCTATGAAGGGAGGCGCCATTTGAGATGGCTCCTATGTGAAGGTTTTCTGCAATAAGCCATCTCAGATGGCGCCTTGGTGTTTTTTTTTCTCTTTTTTTTCTTAAATAATTGAGAATGAACACTTGAACAAAGACGGCAAAGATTTTCATTAAGATAAAATGATTACATAATAGGAATACAATTACATAAAATTTAATTATTGTTCGGATTTTGAAAACGACTATTGCGAGATCGCCTAGTTCGTTGTTGCACTCTAGGAGCTTCATGTTGTGGTTGGGTTGAGGGCCCCGTGAAATCAATGCGTTCAGCGTCCATGTAATCTGTCAGATCAAAATCTTCCGAAGTCCCGCTTGCAAATAATCGCTGACCCATGTTGTCAAAATTTTGTCGCATCGGTGGGGGAGTGGGATCAATGCGAACTCGATAACATTGCTCATCCGAAAAAATTTGGTAAGTTGGAATTGGATTTTGTGGAGTTTGGTACGTATAGGTTTGTTGGCCAGTATGGTGTGATGGTTGGCTGTAGGTGGGGTCGATTGGGGAATATTGTTCATGCATGCCCATGTCTGGGCTAGGGAATGATGAAGGGCCTGCACCGTCGCTTCGAAAGTATTGTCTTTGTTCTTGGTATTGTGGTTGTGTGTGGGGCATGTCGGTGTATTGGGGTTGGGTGCTTGTGGATCTGCGTCGCCGTTGTGTTTGATATCGTCATCTAACCAGCGTTTCAACTCTCTCTTTAGACGCTCCATGGAATGGATGTTCCAAAATTTCATTTTAATCGGCGGTTTAACGGCCGAGAAAAATACATACCCATCTCTTGTGAAAATCTCAGAAGCCATGATGAAAAAATTTTGGGAGAAAATGAGAAGATTTAGTGAGAAAGTGTGAAGAATGGTGGAGAAAGGGGGTATTATTTATAGAACACACATATACAAGGAGGAGCCATATAAGATGGCCCCTCCTCCTAAAAATTGAAGGGAGGCGCCATTTGACATGGCTTATTGGACTGAGTGTGCCATGTCAGATGGCGCCTAGGTATAAAAAAAGGGATTAAGCCATGTGAGATGGCGCCTTGGTGTCAACGTTTTCTGAAACATGGTTATTTGCGTAATTTTTTCTGAAACGTGGTTATTTGCGTATTTTTTTAATACATGGTTATTTAAAAAAAAATTCCAATCTTGTAGTCCAAAAAATGATATTTTCTATTAAAGAATTGGACTAAATCATTTTTTTGGGAAAAAAATCACGAGGCTAAATATATAAATTCATACCGAAATTGTAACAAGTATAATAATTAAAGAACCGCATTTGATTTTAATTAAAAGGATTATTTTTATTGGCTTCATAAAATAAAATAGATAGACCAAAAATACCATTAAATTAATAAACAAAACTATAAAAGTTAAGCATTATTGATTTTATTACTTGTATAGATTGTTAGACGATAGGAATGGTCTAGAGGGGGGTGAATAGACCACCTTTTTTCGACTTAAGAAAATTTTAGCTTTTGAAACGTGACTTCCCTGAATCACTCAATCGTCTAAGAGCGATTGTGTTATCGGGGACCGGATATGTGCACTAAACCGAACGGATGAAAAATGACGAATAATGAATTACGTTTTAACGAATATATAAATTGCTTCAATTGCACACTTGATGGTATATTACTCACAATGAACGTTTACACTAAAATTAGAACAAAAATTGATTGAGTAATTTTATCGAACACTTGGTGATCGATATTTACCAAACCTTAGTTTTTGCTCAACAATGGAAATAAAACGAAACAAATAGAAACAAGATAAAATTAAGAACAATAAAGAACACGAGATTTGTTAAGGCAATTCCTCTATCGTCCTCGCAGGAGTACGTCTGCCCCTAATTTCAAATGAAATTAGGAAAGTTTTATTTGATTGCAAAATGTTTAACAAGGATAGAATGTACCAATCACCAACTACACACATGCAGTAAAATTGAATACAATTCAATCCTCCCCTTGATTCAAGTTGAATCAAGTCAATGTCAATGATCTTCACCGATCAAGACCCCGATCGTTCCTTTCTCAATCCTCTGGTTGTAGCCAGTTTGTTGAGCGGATCTTCAATCCCTCAATCCCTTATGCACGGCTGAATTGATTACCAAAGCGAACCGATCGTCAAAAACCTTCGTACAAAATATTTGATGAAGAAGGAAAAACCCTAAGGTTTTATACAAGAAACACCCTCAACAATCTTCACTCGAACAAGATAAATGTCTACCGTCGAATCTCGAACAAGACAAATGTCTACCGTCGAACCTTATCAACACACGTTCCTTACTTCGATCGAAAAAGATGATTATGTGTGATTTTTGATCAATAAGCGAAAGGTTGAAGATGAGAAGAAGCTTGAGTATATCTCTCACGTTTCTTGTTAAATGCTTGAGAATGATCATTTGAATATATATACCATACACATTGCATAGACCAATTTGAATCCAGCAAAAACCAGTTTGAGAAGCGACAGGTCGACCTGCTCCCCTGCATAGGTCGACCTGTAGAAAGTATTGCACCTGAAAATGAGTTAAGTGTGACACTTGCGTCGACCTGAAGGGTCGGCGTGCGCATTCCCGTGAGTTCCTCAAAATGCCATGCGTCGACCTAGTCCATCAATGCGTCGACGCATTTTGCTCTTGCACTTGAATCACCCAAAAATTGATGCGTCGACTTGAAGGGTCGGCGTGCGCATACCCGAGATTGCACCAATGTTCAATGCGTCGACCTGAAGATGTAATGCGTCGACGCATTCAGCCCTTACATGGAATTTTTCAGAAAATGCTTGCAGTAGGCCAGCCTATAGTGTTTATGAGTCGACCTATTAATGTCTTGTAGCCAAAAATACTTGTCTTTGTTGCATTTACTTGATTTCTATGATTCCACTCCAGTTGTAGTTTATTCACAATGTTTTGACATCATGAAAACCACACCATTACCCTCACATAGATTTTATTACTACTTGTTTAGGTTGTTTCCGTTTCTCCAAACAATTATTCCTGTTCTGTCCCAGAAGATATTGGGGGTTTTTGTTATACAATCTTAGGTATAATTAAAATAATTTATATTTTATGAGATTGTTAATAATAGTGTGCTTATATTCTTTGCATAAAAAATAATAATTTATAAAATAATTAATCGTAAAAGTAAGGATATTTTAATAAAAATATACCTTAATTAAATAATTTTTAATATATGTTAAGAGTTTTTAAACCACTGAAATTTTGAAAATTTTGGAATAAAAAATAAAAATATAATTCAACTGAAAACTATTAAACATCTTTCATACCAAATTTACAGCACATAATATTATATTTGTTTGAATACCAAGTAAATATTAATAAATTTTCAAAATAGCAAAATCATCAAAGGCTATGATAAAACAGTTTGTTGTACAACTCTCCAAGCACAGCTAAGGCAGTGATTCTTTTCCTTGAAAATGGTTATCCGTAAAGAAACATAGGAGTCACAAAAGCATAATATATTAAACCCATTATGAAGCAATCTTTAATTCCTCCTTTAGCTTTTTTTCCTGCTAATATGAAGTACATTTAAGATTCTCTTATTGCCTTCCAAGTCATTCCATTCACTTTATTCACACACAAGACAACATTTAACTAAATGTCATTCAGCTCTTGTAATATAAATACACTAACATTACACCCAAAATTTATACACACTTGTGTTATTAAGAGGGAAGGTTTCATTCAAGTGCCTTACAAACATGCATTCAGAATCAGTGAAATCAAGTCAATCTCCCCCTGGTGAAGGTGAGAAGCATAAGAACCTGGATAGAGAAATTAGGGAGATGGTTTCTGCCATCACTGGTCGTGTCACTAATTTTCATAAACCAGGTTCCACCCATCATTTGGACAATGAGGATGAACATGGCACTAGGATCATCACGCTTGCAGGAACCAACGAAGGAGCTACTCTGCGGAGTGAAATGGACGAAAAATCAGGTAAATATTTTTCTCATGAAGAGCCTGAATTATTGAGTACTTATGTTAACAGCAACTTCCAGGCCATCAACAACTCAATCATGCTTGGTGGTAACTACCATGCTAATGATCCTGGTGTACGCATGGATATTGAAGACTTCACTGAGAATCCCGAAAATCGCCATAAGACTGAGAGGCATGGCAAGAAGGACAAAAAGGAAAAGGATAAGAAAGGGAAAGAAAGTTCCAAAAGTGAGCAACACTCTGATTAGTAAAGCTTATGATCAAAACTATATATGGGGGTGTCAAAGAATAACTGCAACCTGCACTTTTTTGGAACTAGAACTTCTGTGTCCCACGTTAAACCACTGGTTAATGTGTGATTTGAAAGACTATGTTCCCCTAATGATTTTTATTTTATTTGTGTTTGTTCTTCATTTGTTTGTGGGTTATTAAATCATCAATAGAGGAAAAGTAAGTTACTGTTTCCATGCTGAAAAATATTATATAAACACATGCTTGTTGGGTTCTGAGTCAAGCAAGTCATTATACATACTCAGGCATTATGTATCATCATGATATCATAAAATTTTAATCCTTGTGTTTCAATCCATTATTTGAAAAGATTACTCTAGTTGCAAACCTATCGACAAATAGCATTACAAACATTAATAATGTCTTTCGAGTTTCGTCCCCTATGAGGATTTACAGTATTAGTGAAGGGCCATCAATTAGTTGTGCAAACCTTTGAAGAACTGCAGTAAACTTCATAGACCAACTAACCATATTAATATTTACACAAAAGGATGTATCTGATAAAGATGAATAAACAAATCTGGTAACTCTGTCAACAAGTTGCAGGTTCAGCTCCATCATGTAAAGCACAGCAAATTGTAGCTTTATGATGCCCTCCATAAACTTTAATATCTTCACCAGTTGACATAGACCAAAGCCTAGCAGTTGAATCAGAGGAAGCTGCAATGGCAAAGTGTATTGGGGTAAAAGTTTGAATGAAGCAACAATTGATTACCAATATGTCAAAATAACAATAACGGCTGACCATTCAAATTCACAATTGATAATGCAAGGTTTATTTGCAATCGGGCATAAGTAGTCTAATTACAGCTCATTATGCAACAGCAAAATCGGTAGTTTTAAAAGCAGTCGTAGTTTGGGCGGGTCGCTCAAAGTCACCACTCTCAACCACTATTTCAACTTTTACAACTTCCATTAATCGCTTTTAATCTTTTAAATAAAAATTTGGTCTGATAGAGTATAATTAAAACACAACTTTTAGTATAGGCTATTGAAAAATTCTAAGCAGTACAATTTTAAATTATATATTTACTAATAGCTAATTTAAGTTTAACCTTCCTACTAAAATTACATATGTATAGCCAATTTAAGTTTGCACCTACACTCTACTCTGTCCAGCATTTTTTAAATCTGGATTCTGGAGGACTAAATGATCATGTTTTTTTTTACTCGGCCCATAAGATATTTGATTTTCTTTAAAGAAAGATAAACGATCATGGTAAGCAGTTGGTAAATAAAATGAAAGACCAATCAGCCATCAAAAACTACACAAAATGTAATTTCATGAATCAACCTTATCATTACTTAACATTTCCTGTGAACTGAAGGATCCAATTCTGCACAATGCAGAAGATAAGGGCCTGTTTCTATGTAACGACTATACTATAAAATGCGTTTTAAAACTCTTTAACACTAGTATCATCAAATCATTACAGAAGTTAGAAAACCATAATTATTATCACCTAAAAAGGCTAAATACTGATGTGACAAGTGTTCAAAAGGAAACCCATTTACATATCCAGTTCCTAGACGTGTATAAGAAGACATATACCAAAAAAAATTACCAAGTTAGTACCTGTAATAAGGTAGGCACCATCCACTGAGAAGACACAGTCCCACACCCAACGTGTATGACCTGGGATGTACAGCAAACCTCGTTTCAGGTTTAGGAAATTTTGGGAAAAGGGCAGAGAGAGAAAAGGCACTACATACATTATCACATAATTTCATGAATTACCTATCAAAGTCTTCTCTAATGTAAAACCATCAACGTTCCATATCTTGACAGTATTATCAGAAGATGCAGTTGCCAAGTACCTAAAAATGTCACCAAGAAATATTAACATCTTAAATAAGCTAGAGGTACATTTGGAAGTTAAAAATATAAATAGAGACATAGAGATTGTCAGTCCTGAAAATAACTAAAGCGGTCCTGATCCCAAACCAGCCTGCGTACCATCATTAAATTAATGGAAGCTACAACCCGGTCAAAACAATTTAAGCTAAATTTAAAGACCTGGGAACGTTCTCTATTAGATTGTTGATGCTTCCCGTTCAAACTGTTATTTTACAACTTGCATATTGCCAACTCAAACAATAATGAATTTAAATATTATAAACCACATTGAATAACAAAATAAAGTGCAGCTCCATCTTCATAGCAAGAGAGATGAATATGACTGAAGGAGCATACTGCCATAGGAAACTGATTTTATTTTGATAAAAGGCAGCATAGACTCCCGCAACTTATATTCATAGTAACATAGCATGTGTGTACATATCTGACGCATATATGCAAATTCAAGTAAAACCAATTAAAAAAATAAATTTTATCTGAAGTTTTTGTGTTGCTTGCAATGAATACAGACCTTGGCCCGTTACTCATAGTAATCAACTCTAATCAAAACTTGTTTCAGTGAAAGAAAAATCTGCCATTAAAATCATGCGCTTTTTAGAAAAAGAATCATCGATATACTTTTTGTAGCTGTTCAGATTCATTAAAGAAACTAGGCAGTTCCTAAGAAAAATTTAGAAAGTTATATTATAATAGAATGCATATTCATTATACATGAACACTAGTAAAATTATACAACTTACTTGGGGCTCGTTGGGAAGTTCAGTAAACTGCTTATTAAGAGTCTCACATCAGACAATATTTATCCTAAAAATATGTTTATAAGTGGGGAGTGGGGACAATCCTCACCTTACAAGTCAGTTTTGTAGAGTTGAGTTAGGCCCATACACACATTCTAAGATGGTATCCTAGCCTAGACTACCTGCAATCAGGTTTCCCCTATCCTAACCAGGGTGTGTGTTAAGAATTTAAAATTGAATAATATTTGTCCTGAAAAAATGTTATAAGTGGGGGCAATCACCACCTTATAAGCCGGTTTTCTAGGAATGAGTTAGGCCCAACCATTTATATTCAAGCCCCAACTTCAAAAGTCATGGGCGTGAGGGGTGTGTTAAGAATCTTAATCCGATTAATATGTGGCCTGAAAAGCTTAGCCACTGGCCAGTAACTGACCACAACCTTTTCCATCTCCGAACTTAATTAGAGTACGGGAAAAAAAATTAATAAAGACAACATAAGCACATTCTTAATGACCTGTGCGGATCGCAAAACTCAGGTGATAAAAGACATTTGAGGATGTAGCCATTGTGTGCTTGCAGCTTATGAAGTGGCTCAAAGTTTGTCATTGTCTGCACAAAAACACATTCCATTGGTAAAGATAAGTAAAGATTGACATGAGAATGACATTATCGTGATATTTCTATCAAGGCACAACCTGGGTCCCTCGCAACAGACGCCACACATAACATGTCCCATTATTATTTGCTGCTACTACCAAGCTGCCATCCCACATCACTGTCAGAGAGCGTACAGCCGTATCCACCTCTGGCACCTACATTTCTTCCACAAATTGAAACTAATGTTATGCCCATAATTTTTGTCAATGGGTGGGAGAGAAAGAGGGAGGACATAATAGAAGCACTGATCAACCTTAGCCTAAGGAAATAGTGGACAATTACCCAAAGGACATAGATAAGAAAAAACATCTACATGTTGAAGATGCATGGCTATTCGGTGTATAATGGAATTAAGAGTGCATGTGGGATGTAAAAGAGAAAGAAGCATTGCATGTGTTAGCCCGATGAGTGACTAACTTACAACTACAAGACTTATAATTCAAATATTTCATTATTTTTAAATATTATTCTGGACTTATTTAATCTTTTCATAGAGAACATTTCAAAATCTATTCTAAACTGATAGTGACATACAGTAAAAAGAGTTCATAACTCATACCAATTCACAGCTGCATGAATTTGCTGTCAAATCCCACACACGAATATTGCCATTTTGATCACCAGATATTAGTTCAGTCTGTTGGATCACATGAAAAATCAGTGAGAACCACAAAGCAAGAACCTATATGTACAAATATCTCATGTACTTGGATATTTGAAGAACTAAGGAACCATAATGAATGAAGAAACAGTATGAAAGAGACATGTTTGATGCTTCGAATGAAACATAAAGAAAGAAAATGCGCCCTTAATATTGAGCTATGTGATAATCCAGATATAAACACCAATCAATAAACCAGTAGTTAAATGAATCTCATAACAGTGACAAGTAATTGAAAGCTAAAAGTGTGTTGTAAGACAAATTTAGTCCAAGTTATCTCTTCATAATTTTTAATACCGTTTTAACTAATGTAACCATAAATCAGGGATAAATTGTATAGCGGCCAACAAAAGTGAAACATAACCTGATTTGGGTGCAACACAACACTGTTAACTGCTGCACGACTTTCATATTCTCTTTGACAACCTGGTGCCCTGCATTTTGTCATCAAATAAGCAAAGTCTATTGTTTGGACCAAATTTTGAGGACTAATCTCATAATACAAAATTGTTGAGCAAAATAACATCTACTTCACCTCAAATCCCATATCTTAACTGTGCCATCCTCTGAACCAGAATACATCCAGTTCCCATCACATTGAAACCCAACTGCCATTACATTATTGGTATGTGAATCATAGCTCATTACCTGCCACACAATGAGGAACATTAAATATTCAGAACCAGAAAATGAATAATTTTTGGAGGTAAGTGCATCCGTTAAAAAGACGTACCGGCTGAGGGCTATTTGAGTTAACATCAAACAACCGAATGTGAGGATTACCAGCTGCAGCTAAGAAGCGTTTATCCGGGGTTATCTCCAGCCGGTTTACTTGCTATACAAATTAAATACAGCAAAATTAGTATCACAATATCGAATGTAAAATCACCAAAACCATGATAAATTCCTAATTCACAATCAATCACCATCTAATAAAAGACAAATCTAGAAACACCAAAACAGCTAAGAAACTAGTAGCACATAATCAGAACCTATGAAGCATGGACACCAACCAGACCCAACACTGACACATTGACACAGGTAATAATTTGAAAAAATAAATAAATTAAACGTAATCAAGTCTCAGTGCAGGTGTCAATGCTAAATATTCATAACTCCAAAAACAGCTGAGCAAATCAGCTAAAATCTAATCAAAAAGTTCTTGCAAGCAAATTTGATTCTTAAATTTAACATATCTTATATAAAACATGGAACTATCATCCCTAAACCCTAAATAAATTCAAACCTAGATTGGATTATTCAATAGCTGCAAAAACAAAAAGGAATCAGAAGAAATGAACCAAACCGAATCAGGATATTGGATGGTGCGGTAACATCTACCACTCTTGGCTTCCCAAAATCGAATGGTGTGATCATAGCTGGCAGTGGCGAGTATCACTGATGGTTGACTCATCCTATAACAAAAATCTTCTTCTCTTTCTTCTACTATCAATATACATTTATCTATCAACGGAAAACCTAATATGAATTGATCGATCAGAATCAACTGAAATTGAATTGTACAAAAAGTGTGATAATTTTTGGAAATGAGAATGAAAATAACCTTGGTGGTGACGGAAAAGCGAGAGAAACGCGAGGAGGAGGTCACGGTCACCGGGAGTTTCTGCCGCCGCTAACGACGGTGTCAAAAGAAAGCCGTACAAGTCAATTCAGGAATTTTCATGACTCACGATCTAAAACGTGCCGTTTTGATATTTTTCTGTTTGAGAAAAGTAAAATACACTCTAAAAAATGTTGCACTTTTTATTTCCATATTTAGCTGTTTTTTTTTTTTAATTCTATTAAAATTCAGTTTTTTGCCTTTAATTTTATTTTGTTTGGAAATTTATTGATTTCCCTTATTTTTTTCAGATTTAGTATTGATAAAGAATAAAAAAAAAAAAGGGTTAAACATGGAATGGGCTTGTGGAATCTTCCTAGTTAGGACTGAATCTTTTTATGTTGCGCTTGCAAGTTTCAAACCCTTGTCATAAGGGTGAATGGAGTGCTACCCTACAACCAAGCCATCAATGTTATATGGTTAATAAGGCCAAGGAAATGTATATATTTAGATGTTCAGTTTTCAATTAATTAACTAATGGTATAGAGTATAAATAATATTATTAATTATTTCTTTATTAATATTTATTAATATTAATATATTACTTTATTTATTTATTTATTTATTATTAATATTTATTAATATGTATATATTATTTTATTTATTATTAATATACTTTATTATTAATATATGTTAATATATACGTTTATTATTTTATTATTACTATTTATATATAATTTTATTTATTTATTTATTAATATATGTTTATATATGTATATTAATATACTTTATTTATTTATTAATATAATGTTAATAATATTATTTACGTAATATAATGTTAATAATATTAATAATATTAATAATATATTAATAATGTTAATATAATTAGTAAAATAATAAAATAATAAACATATATATAAACATATATTAATAATAAAGTATAATAATAATAAATTAATTATATAACCATATATTAATAATATATGTTTATTAATATTTATATATTACATTATTTATTTATTTACTTTATTTATTTATTATTAATATTTATATTAATATTTATATATTACTTTATTTATTTATTTATTTATTTATTATTAATATTTATATATTAATTTATTTATTTTTTATTTTATTTATTATTAATATTTATATATTACTTTATTTATTTATTTTATATAATTACATATTTAAATTTATAAACATATATATAAACGTAATTATATTAAATTTATTAATTAAATATTATTTAATTACATTTATAATTTATTTATTTATATAATATTTATTTATTAAATAAATTGTATAATATTATATAATTACATAATTACATTTATATAATTATTCATTTATAAATTTAATATAACTTTTACATAAATTAATTAATTAAATAAATTTTACGTAATATATAAATAAGTAATATTTTATATATTTTACGTAATATAAATATTAATAATGATATTAATAATATAAATATTAATAAACATATTAATAATATAAATAATAAATAAATAAATAAATAAATAAATAAATAATATTAATAATAAATAAATAAAGTAAATAAATAAAATAATATATAAACATTAATAATAAATAAATTAATTAATTTATTAATTAAATAATAAAATTTACGTAATATATAAATAAGTAATATTTTATATATTTTACGTAATATAAATATTAATAATAATATTAATAAAATAAATATTAATAAACATATTAATAATATAAATAATAAATAAATAAATAAATAAATAATATTAATAATAAATAAATAAAGTAAGTAAATAAAATAATATATAAACATTAATAATAAATAAATAAATAAATTGAATAATAAATTTTACGTAATATATAAATAAGTAGTATTTTATATATTTTACGTAATATAAATATTAATAATAATATTAATAATATAAATATTAATAAACATATTAATAATATAAATAATAAATAAATAAATAAATAATATTAATAATAAATAAATAAAGTAAATAAATAAAATAATATATAAACATTAATAATAAATAAATAAATAAATTAATTAAATAATAAATAAATAAAGTAATATATAAATCTTAATAATAAATAAATAAATAAAATAAAATATAAATATTAATCATAAATTTATAAATAAAATAATACATTATAAATATGAATATATACTATTATTGAAGAAAAAAAAGTAGAAAATATGCTACATATACAGATCCTTCCATACTTAGAACATGAAAGTATCTATAGTCTAGTGGTAGAGGGAGTGCATGTTTACGGGTGCAGTTAGCGTGCATAGATAAAAATTTATGCACCGTGCATAGATTATTATGGACCCTTGGATCATTGGATCAAATTCTAGACATGTGCATAAGGAAAATCCTTATGCATATTAGCCAAAGCCCATGTTTACCTCCTGAACCAGGGTTCGAATCTTGCCCATGGTGTTTTATTTTTCTTGTATTTCTACAAGCATCCAGCTGGCGTCCTGCGTGTCAAGCCACGTCACCAAGATTCTGTCCAGCTATTTAAAATCAAAGGAATCTTCCTCCACAAGGTTAAGCGTTGTGGAATCTTTTTTTGTTAAGGGGCAAAGGCTAAATTTTTTTTAATAAAGGGGAAAACCGAAACTCGCTACTTTGGCAGGGGGCAAATGGTATTTAACCCTAAAAAAAAGAATTTTTTATGATATGATATTGTGGCTTTTATACCAAGAAAAAGAGCATACAGAAATTGAGTTAAAGGTTGTAGCAAAAGCTCTTGTTGAAATATGAAGGATTTCAAAGCAAGAAAAAGAGTCGGAATAGTTCAGACATGAGAGAGCCAAGTCTAAACACCATATTCGAAGAAATTTATTAAGGTTTGTAACTCATACAATCTAACGTTTTTTTTTATTTAAGTATGATGTTGACTTTAAGTGACGCAGCGTGCAATGTGTGACATGTCACCGCCAGCTTCCGTTAGAGAAAGTAGACAGCAGAAATCAAAAGTGCGGGTGAAAAATTTTAGGAGAACTATTATTCGGAAAAAAATTTATAGGAACTAAAACTGAATAATAAATTGTTTATAGGGATAAAAAATATAGTTAACCTTATTTTAAAATTATAGGAGATTTCGGTAACAATTTAATAGTGAAGGATAGAAAAACACTTAGAAAGGGGGGGTTTGAATAAGTGTAGCTTTAAAAAACTTGACCGATAAAAATAAATTGCACAGTTATTTTTATCCTGGTTCGTTGTTAACTAAACTACTCCAGTCCACCCCCGCAGAGATGATTTACCTCAACTGAGGATTTAATCCACTAATCGCACGGATTACAATGGTTCTCCACTTAGTCAGCAACTAAGTCTTCCAGAGTCTTCTGATCACACACTGATCACTCCAGGAACAACTGCTTAGATACCCTCTAAGACTTTCTAGAGTATTCTGATCCACACGATCACTCTAGTTACAACCTGCTTAGATAACCTCTAAGACTTCCTAGAGTATTCTGATCCACACGATCACTCTAGTTCCTTACAACTTAATGTAATCAATTCTAAGAGTATTACAATTGCTTCTTAAAAGCTATAATCACAAACTGTGATATTTCTCTTAACGTTTAAGCTTAATCTCACTAATATATTACAACAGCAATGTAGTGAGCTTTGATGAAGATGAAGATTCTGAGCTTTGAATAGAACAGAGTTTCAGCAAGTTAATATGAGTTGTTTTGTTCAGAATCGTTAACCTTGCTTCTCATCAGAACTTCATATTTATAGGCGTTGGAGAAGATGACCGTTGAGTGCATTTAATGCTTTGCGTGTTCCGTACAGCATCGCATTTAATGTTATACGCTTTTGTCAACTACCTCGAGCCTTGTTCACGCTGTGTCTACTGACGTTGCCTTTAATAGCTTCTAACGTTCCTTTTGTCAGTCAGCGTAGCCTGCCACATGTACTTCCTTCTGATCTGATGTTTGTGAATACAACGTTTGAATATCATCAGAGTCAAACAGCTTGGTGCAAAGCATCTTCTGATCTTCTGACCTTGAAGTGCTTCTGTGCGTGATACCATCAGAACTTCAGTGCTTCTGATATCATGTTCTTCTGATGCTTCCATAGACCCATGTTCTGATTCTGCTTCGACCATCTTCTGATGTCTTGCCAGACCATGTTCTGATGTTGCATGCTGAACCCTTTGAGACAAAGCTTCTAAGCGCTGAATTATGCATACTCTTTATATATTTCCTGAAAAGGAAATTGCATTGGATTAGAGTACCATATTATCTTAAGCAAAATTCATATTATTGTTATCATCAAAACTAAGATAATTGATCAGAACAAATCTTGTTCTAACAATCTCCCCCTTTTTGATGATGACAAAAACATATATAAATGATATGAATTTGCGATCAGAAAGAGCAGACGGCAAAAGACAAATTACACAGCTATAGCATAAGCATGTGAATATGTCTCCCCCTGAGATTAACAATCTCCCCCTGAGATAAATAATCTCCCCCTGAAATAAATACTCGAAGAACTTTAATAAAAGACTTCCCTGATTATTTCGGTAGAGACGATCACATAAGCTTCTGTCTTCAGAGAATTCATAGCTTCTGACGTTTGCTTCCATTGGACAGCTTCAGAACTTGAATTTCTTTAGATCCCTAGAACACTCATGGCTTCTGATTCCTGCTTCCATTTAGGACAGCTTCAGAACTTGAATTTCTTTGATCATCAGAACATTCACAACTTCTGATTCCTGCTTCCATTTAGGACAGCTTCAGAACTTGAATTTCTTTGATCTTCAGAACATTCACAGCTTCTGATTTCTGCTTCCATTTAGGACAGCTTCAGAACTTGAGTTTTCTGGATCTTTAGAACATTCACAGCTTCTGATTTCTGCTTCCCTCGGATAGCTTCAGAGCTTTGAATTTCTACCAACATCACTTCATGCTAGATTTGTATCAGAACATTGTTGAATGTACCAGAGCATCATCAGAGCATCTCTACATCCTGAAATGTTACAGAACAAAAACTAAACGACAAAAGTCAGCATGAACGAGTCAGAACATAAAATGTATATTAGAACACATGATATGTATCAGAGCCATATAGGCTAAAATAATGTATCAGAGCAAATAGAATTTTGTCAGAGCAAATAGACAAATATGGATCAAATTCTATTATCAGTGCTTCTGATTCTGAAGCTTGACAGCACTCAGCTTGCTTCAGTTTCCATGAGCTTATTCTTTTTACAGAATAACGCTTCTTATGGTTTTGCTTCTTGTGTTTGCTTTGAAGATTTTCTTCACTTCTTTATACCTGCAAAACACTTAAACCATATAGAACTTGCAGTTCTTGTTAGTAAATGTGTGGGAGCTTTACCCAGCAACTGATAAATTAATCAAATCATTTATCATTTATCTTCTCCCCCTTTTTGTCATAACATCAAAAAGAATATTTCAAAAAATTCAGATGAATAAAACGACAAATAAAATCACTGGAATGTAAAACCAAAGAAACTTTTCATTGATAATCAAAAGATATTACAAAAGGTTCTTATGTTTAACAAGATGAGAAACATTCCTAGCAAATACATAAAAAGTCATCCCAAGAGGAAATGACTACAAAAATTAAAAACAAAACCCTAGCAAGACACATTCTGTGTCAACCCATCAAGAATCCCTGTGGTCTTCTTGTCTTTCCAGACTAGAACCTCCACTGTAGGAGAGATCCAAGAGACCAAAGAGGAAGAGAGGGACAGTTCACAGACAGAGAACTGCTGTTGCAAACGGGGCTTTCTCTTAACATAGAAGTTAAGAATATCATTCTTAACCTCTTCCCATAACTCAAGAAAGTCTTCTGTCTTTGGATGAAAGTTGATAACAACATCAAAGAAGAGGTCTGACTTGAGAGGTATTAGGAGAGCCATCCCGAGATATGCAGAGATCTGCCGCCTTTGAGTCATAGATCTTCAACAGGCTTAGAGCATGATTAAGAGATCCAGACAAAGGATTCAAGATGAACGCTAGGTTTGAACTAGGATTTTTTAAAGAAAGAAAAACTTTGTTTGAGCAAGAGATAAAAACAGGAGAGAGAGAGAGAGAGAGAGAAAACTTGATGAGGAATGCAAAGAGATAGAGAAAGAAAACAGAGACAGAGTGTAATAGAGAAAATATAAGAGGGAAGGAGAAGCGTTTGAAGAGTATTTAAAAGAAAATAAAATGAAACAAATGATGGATAGCATTTAATGTTACGTGACATGAGGAGAGATAATAAAGACAAATGAGGTGACTAGCACAGTTACCTATGGTCGGCGTCCCTTCAACTGCACGCGCGCTTATCCATGAACAGTAAAGACAAGTTTACCATCCGAGATAAAACGTTACAGCTGTTTTGCTTTACAAGAGGTTCTGAATCAACTTAGACAATGAAACGTTAGTAATAACCGAATCATAATTTCTAAAAGATTTCAATCAGAACTTCTGATTAAAATAATCCACTTTCATTTCAGAAGATACTCATACATAAGAACTTCTCATCTTCTCATTCTGGGCATAAATCCATACTGATGTTCTTCAGAATGAACTTAAACCTATCTTCAGCCAGGGGTTTTGTAAAGATATCAGCCCATTGATGGTCTGTATCCACAAAGTTTAAAGATAGAACACCCTTCTGAACATAGTCCCTTATGAAATGATGTTTAATCTCAATATGTTTAGCTTTTGAATGAAGAATAGGATTCTTAGATAAACATATAGCAGAAGTATTATCACAAAATATAGGAATGTTACTCTCATATATCTGATAATCTTCTAGCTGACTCTTCATCCAGAGCATCTGTGTACTGCAACCAGCAGCAGCGACATATTCTGCTTCTGTTGTTGATAGAGCAATAGTTGCTTGCTTCTTGCTATACCAGGAGATCAAATGACTTCCAAGAAATTGGCAACTTCCTGAAGTACTCTTTCTTTCAATTCTGTCTCCAGCATAGTCAGCATCGCAGAATCCTACTAAGTTGTATTCTTTAGATTTTCTGTAAACTAAGCCAACATTAGTAGTACCTTTCAGATACCTTAGAATTCTCTTAACAGCAGTTAAATGAGATTCTCTAGGATCTGATTGGAATCTAGCACACAAACAAACACTGAACAGAATGTCAGGTCTAGAAGCAGTCAAATATAGAAGAGATCCAATCATACCTCTGTATAACTTCTGATCTACCTTCTTACTTACCTCATCCTTACCTAGGATGCATGTTGGATGCATAGGAGTTTTGGCTTCTTTGCAATCTAGAAGATTAAACTTCTTCAGAAGTTCCTTCACATACTTGGTTTGGTGAACATACGTTCCTTCTGATGTTTGATTTATTTGTATTCCAAGGAAATACTTGAGTTCTCCCATCATGCTCATTTCAAACTCAGCCTGGCCACTGGTGCAAAGGTTTCTGTATAGTCAATCCCTTCTTGCTGACTATAACCCTGAGCCACCAGTCTGACTTTGTTTCTTACCACTTCACCTTTCTCACTGAGCTTGTTTCTGAAGACCTATTTTGTACCGATTATATTGAATCCATCTGGTCTAGGAACAAGATCCCAAACATCATTCCTTGTAAACTGATTCAGTTCTTCTTGCATAGCAATTATCCAGTCTGGATCTTCTAGAGCATGATCAACAGAAGTTGGCTCGATCAAGGATACAAGACCTAATTGACAGTCTGCATTGTTCTTAAGGAATGCTCTTGTTCTGATTGGATCATCCTTCTTTCCAAGAATGACATCTTCTGAATGACCAGAGATGAGTCTGGATGATCTTCTGACAGATGGTTCTTCAGAAATGCTTAGATTCTCCAGAGAAGCTGATACTTGATCTTCAGATTCTTTGCTTCTGAGAAGCTCTGCTTCTGATGCGTTGCTTCTTGGCTCAACAACTTCTGATACATCAATATCACAATCTGCAAAATTATCAAACTGCTTTGGTTTTTCAGAACCAAGCTTATCATCAAACCTGATATTGATTGATTCTTCTACAATCAATGTTTCAGTATTGTATACTCTGTAGCCTTTTGAGCGTTCAGAATATCCAAGAAGGAAACATTTTTGTGCTTTGGAATCAAACTTACCAAGATGATCTTTAGTGTTCAGAATAAAGCATACACATCCAAAAGGATGGAAATATGAAATGTTGGGCTTTATATTCTTCCACAATTCATAAGGAGTCTTATTTAGAATAGGTCTGATAGAGATTCTATTCTGAATATAGCATGCAGTGTTTATTGCTTCTGCCCAGAAATGCTTAGCCATATTGGTTTCATTGATCATGGTTCTGGCCATTTCTTGCAGAGTCCTATTCTTTCGTTCTACAACTCCATTTTGCTGTGGAGTTCTAGGACAAGAGAAATCATGGGCAATACCATTTTCTTTGAAGAATTCTTCAAAGAATCTGTTCTCAAATTCACCACCATGATCACTTCTAACCTTTATGATTTTACACTCTTTTTCAGATTGAATCTGAATGCAGAAATCAAAGAACACTGAATGAGACTCATCCTTGTGTTTCAAGAATTTTACCCATGTCCAGCGGCTATAATCATCTACAATGACTAATCCATATTTCTTCCCTCTGACAGATGCTGTTTTGACTGGGCCAAACAGATCAATGTGCAAGAGTTCTAATGGCCTTGAGGTAGAAACAACATTCTTGGACTTGAATGCAGGTTTGGAGAACTTGCCCTTCTGACATGCTTCACAAAGAGCATCTGATTTGAATTTCAGATTAGGGAGTCCTCTGACAAGATCCAGTTTGTTAATCTGAGAAATCTTTCTCAAACTAGCATGACCTAATCTTCTGTGCCAGACCCACTGCTCTTCAGAAACAGACATAAGACAAGTCACCTTCTGACTCATAAGATCTTGCAGATCTGTCTTATAAATGTTGTTCTTCCTCTTGCCGGTAAATAGGATTGAGCCATCCTTCTGATTTACAGCCTTGCAAGACTTTTGATTAAAGATTATATCATAACCATTGTCACTCAATTGACTGATAGATAAGAGGTTATGTGTTAATCCTTCTACAAGAAGTACATTTGAAATGGAAGGAGAGTTACCAGACTTTATAGTTCCAGAGCCAATTATCTTGCCCTTCTGATCTCCTCCAAACTTGACTTCTCCTCCAGACTTAAGCACCAGGTCTTGGAACATAGACCTTCTTCCTGTCATGTGTCGTGAGCATCCAGAGTCCAGGTACCACGACATGTTGTGCTTTGTCCTTTTTGCAGCCAAGGATATCTGCAATAGGAATAATCTTATCCTTAGGTACCCACATTTTCTTGGGTCCTTTCTTGTTAGATTTTCTCAAGTTCTGATTGAACTTGGGTTTAACATTGTAAGCAATAGGAGGAACAGCATGATAATTCTTAATGTGAGTTTCATGATATTTCCTAGGTTGTGTCACATGCTTCTTAGTGTGTGTAATGTGAAAACTTTGAGCATGTGAAGTGTGCCTAATATCATGTGAGTGGCCATACTTGAACTGATCATACAATGGCTTGTATGTGATTTTCATCTTATCAACAGGTTCAAGTTTGTATGGGGTTTTACCCTCAAAACCAATGCCAACTCTACTGTTTCCAGACACAGCATATATCATAGAAGCTAGCTGACTTCTGCCAATACTTCTAGATAAGAACTTCCTGAAACTTAAATCATATTCTTTCAGAATATGGTTTAGACTAGGAGTGGATTTTCCTGAATTGGAAGGAGATCCAACATTATTGGATAATTTTAAAACTTTTTCTTTTAATTCAGAATTTTCCAACTCAAGCTTCTTCGTTTCAAATTCAAATAGCTTTTTCAGCTTTTTGTATTTGAGACTAATCTGAGACTTGAATTCCAGAAGTTCTGTTAGACTGGAAACTAACTCATCTCTAGTAAGTTCAGAAAATACCTCTTCAGAATCTGATTCTGATGTAGATTCTGATCCGTCATCTTCTGTCGCCATCAGCGCACAGTTAGCCTGCTCATCTTCAGAGTCTGAATCATCTTCTGACTCATCCCAGGTTGCCATAAGACCTTTCTTCTTATGAAACTTCTTCTTGGGATTTTCCTTCTGAAGTTTTGGACATTCATTCTTGAAGTGTCCAGGCTCATTGCATTCATAGCACATGACCTTCTTCTTGTCAAATCTCTTGTCATCAGAAGATTCTCCACGTTCAAATTTCTTTGAACTTCTGACGCCTCTGAACTTCCTTTGCTTGTTCTTCCAGAGTTGATTTAGCCTTCTGGAGATCAAGGACAGTTCATCTTCTTCTTCAGATTCTGATTCTTCAGGATCTTCTTCTCTAGCCTGAAAAGCGTTAGTGCATTTCTTGATATTGGATTTTAATGCAATAGACTTACCTTTCTTTTGAGGCTCGTTTGCATCCAGTTCAATTTCATGACTCCTCAGGGCACTGATCAGCTCTTCCAAAGAGACTTCATTTAGATTCTTCGCAATCTTAAATGCAGTCACCATAGGACCCCATCTTCTGGGTAAGCTTCTGATGATCTTCTTTACGTGATCAGCCTTGGTGTATCCTTGTCAAGAACTCTCAATCCAGCAGTAAGAGTTTGAAATCTTGAAAACATCTTTTCAATGTCTTCATCATCCTCCATCTTGAAGGCTTCATATTTCTGGATTAGAGCAAGAGCTTTAGTCTCCTTGACTTGAGCATTTCCTTCATGAGTCATTTTCAAGGACTCATATATGTCATAGGCCGTTTCCCTGTTAGATATCTTCTCATACTCAGCATGAGAGATAGCATTCAGCAAAACAGTTCTGCATTTATGATGATTCCTGAAAAGCTTCTTCTGATCATCACTCATTTCTTGCCTTGTCAGCTTTACGCCACTGGCATTTACCGGATGTTTGTAACCATCCATCATAAGATCCCATAGATCACCATCTAGACCAAGAAAGTAACTTTCCAGTTTATCTTTCCAGTATTCAAAGTTTTCACCATCAAATACCGGCGGTCTAGTATAACCATTGTTACCGTTGTGTTGCTCAGCAGAGCCAGATGTAGATGTAGACTTTGCAGTTTCATCAGCCATCTTTTACTGAAGCGTTTTTCTCTTCCTGAATCTTTTCTAAACACGGTTAAGTGCTTGCACCTTAGAACCGGCGCTCTGATGCCAATTGAAGGATAGAAAAACACTTAGAAAGGGGGGGTTTGAATAAGTGTAGCTTTAAAAAACTTGACCGATAAAAATAAATTGCACAGTTATTTTTATCCTGGTTCGTTGTTAACTAAACTACTCCAGTCCACCCCCGCAGAGATGATTTACCTCAACTGAGGATTTAATCCACTAATCGCACGGATTACAATGGTTCTCCACTTAGTCAGCAACTAAGTCTTCCAGAGTCTTCTGATCACACACTGATCACTCCAGGAACAACTGCTTAGATACCCTCTAAGACTTTCTAGAGTATTCTGATCCACACGATCACTCTAGTTACAACCTGCTTAGATAACCTCTAAGACTTCATAGAGTATTCTGATCCACACGATCACTCTAGTTCCTTACAACTTAATGTAATCAATTCTAAGAGTATTACAATTGCTTCTTAAAAGCTATAATCACAAACTGTGATATTTCTCTTAACGTTTAAGCTTAATCTCACTAATATATTACAACAGCAATGTAGTGAGCTTTGATGAAGATGAAGATTCTGAGCTTTGAATAGAACAGAGTTTCAGCAAGTTAATATGAGTTGTTTTGTTCAGAATCGTTAACCTTGCTTCTCATCAGAACTTCATATTTATAGGCGTTGGAGAAGATGACCGTTGAGTGCATTTAATGCTTTGCATGTTCCGTACAGCATCGCATTTAATGTTATACGCTTTTGTCAACTACCTCGAGCCTTGTTCACGCTGTGTCTACTGACGTTGCCTTTAATAGCTTCTAACGTTCCTTTTGTCAGTCAGCGTAGCCTGCCACATGTACTTCCTTCTGATCTGATGTTTGTGAATACAACGTTTGAATATCATCAGAGTCAAACAGCTTGGTGCAAAGCATCTTCTGATCTTCTGACCTTGAAGTGCTTCTGTGCGTGATACCATCAGAACTTCAGTGCTTCTGATCTCATGTTCTTCTGATGCTTCCATAGACCCATGTTCTGATTCTGCTTCGACCATCTTCTGATGTCTTGCCAGACCATGTTCTGATGTTGCATGCTGAACCCTTTGAGACAAAGCTTCTGAGCGCTGAATTATGCATACTCTTTATATATTTCCTGAAAAGGAAATTGCATTGGATTAGAGTACCATATTATCTTAAGCAAAATTCATATTATTGTTATCATCAAAACTAAGATAATTGACCAGAACAAATCTTGTTCTAACAAATAGATCTCAAGAAAGATGAAGGTAATTTCTCCTTTTTCTTTCTAAAGGACTCTTATGTTTGATTGATGGCTATCTTCTTGCATATTAAAATCACAATGACAAAGATTGATTTATCAAGCTTTCTCCCATTCAAAAATTATGTATTAAAATTTTATAATATATAGTTTAAGATTATGTTTGGATATCACAAAATGAATAACACGAAATGAAAATGAGCGAAATGGAATGAAATGAAGAGAAATAAATATTATATTCCATCTTTTAAATTTTTTTGGATAAATCAAGGCAAGTTATTGATTTCTCTGAAATCATGGAAAAGAAATATGATTGTAAATGATGAAATGAAATTCATATCATTCTATTTTGTTCCGCTTCATCTGATTTTAAATTATCTAAACAACTGAGTATCCGTTCATTATATCTCATAACGCTCCGCACTATTAAATTCCATCAATCCAAATAAAACCTAAGTGTCTTTACTAAATTAAAATTTTTAATTTTAAAGTTTCTATCATATATGTAAGCGGAAAAATTCAATAATCAATTATATGAAATTAGAACATTAATACTCACATGTTGTAGACATGATTTGAGAATAATGATTGTTGTTCTTGTTACCTTGATTCGGAGTCTTGAAAAGATGAGTGACCAGATCTTCCTCTGTATCTCACACTCCCGTTCACAACTCTCAATGGGGCAAGTTGTGGAGCCGTTAGTTATGCTTCTGATATCCGTGATTACAGAGGGGACCTAGCCATATAATATATATAACCCTAGTCCCTACCCATTATGGGTCAAGGGTTAAAAGCCCACACTTTTGCTCACATCAATCAGGTTTCAATACTCAAGCTTTAATTAAAAAGATCACTTAACCAATAAAAGAGCCTATTTATGCACCTCCATCAGAATCACGATTAACCTGTTTTTCACAAACTAAATAACAATTGATTGTAGCTCATAAAATGTTAAATAATTCTAACATTCTCCCACTTGGGAAAAATCAATTGTGTGATTTTAATTTTAAACACATTTTGAAAACGACTCTCGGGTTAACGACTAATTTCTTAAAATGCGAACATTTTAAGGAAATGCATGATTCTAGGTGCAGTATACGATATGACTTCATCCAACAAAAGTCAAGCAGTATTGAATCATGGCGATTATTATATCTTTCATTGACATGAAACCTTCCACGGTTACAAATACTACGGACTCCGTCAACTAGTCATCAGTATGGAATGTGGCAAGAAAATAACATGCCAATGTGATCCAACAGCCAACTATTATTTTCTTTGTTAGTCCTTAACAATTTCTTTCAAATGCATTAAAGCCAAAGAAATTGCATGGTTTTATGAACCACAACGCCTCTGCTCCATTATGGCGTCGACCACCGGCACAATGGTCTCTTTCAACACTGAGCTTAAAATCATACCTCAGCTCCAATATGGCATCGACCACCGGTATAGTTGTCCCGAAGATGTCAAGCTCAAAATCATAATCATGCATCGAACTCCAACTAGTGTCGACCATAGGCACAGTGGTCCCAATGACACTGAATCTCAATTTTAATAATTGACATATAAATAAACAATGACAAATAATAATAATAATAAATAATATTCATTGCATTGTCAATTGCTCAAAGTAGAAAATACTTGATAATCCAACACCTAAAGTGTTCAAAATAAAATACAACATGATAAGAGAATGACATGAAGAATAAACTCCCACTAATCAAGTGCATCAAAAGAAATGGCAGTGCCCATGTTCTCAACATGGTTTTTGAACACAATGGGCCTAAGTCCCTTGGTTAGGGGATCAACAAACATGAAATTAATACCAATGTATCTTTCAGAATAAGTTCAAAACCAGTTCATAGAACTAATTTATCACGAAGAGGGCAACATTATCACGCAACCCTCTTTGGGTGGAATGCGCAAACCTAGGTCACAATAAGGGTCAAAATCTCATATGAGTTACTCACTAAGCATACATTCGGTTTGAAAATCTATCTCATTTGGGTAGATAAATTCTCTAAACCAAAGCACCTCTAACAACTTCATCCACAAAATTTCAAGAATAAGCTACTCAATAAGCATACAATGGGTTTAGAAATTTATCTCTTTTGAGCAGATAAATTCCTTAGACTAAAGCATCTCCAATAGTTATATTCTTAATTAATTACAATCTCTACATACAATTGTCCTCATTTGGGAAGCCAATCACATTAATGACCAAAAAATCATTCCTCAAACTACAAAAAGACTTTTATAAATTAAAACGAGTGATTTCACTTTGGTGGTAATCGCACACGATAATTTATAAAAGTTCTTGCATAGGAATCAAATCTCTCTTGTAAAAAAAAACATGAACCAGTCATGAACTTAAACAATATAACAATCCCAAATTTTGTCTTTCAACAATGTCAACTTCAACAAAAGAAATATTACATAATATCTCAAAATATTCAACATATCCAATGTATCATAAAACCATACAAACTAACTTTTATAAAATGTATAGCACATCACTTTGTATTTTAGTATGGTGTGGAAAATTTTATAAATCAAAGAGAACTGTTGGTAGTAAATAAAATGCAAGTACGCATTACCATCCAAGACAAAAAAAATGTCTTTCCCAATGACCTGAGATTTTTTCTTTAAAGGATATCTAAATTGAGTGTTAATATAAGTATTCCATAAGGATACCACTAGCCTTCTAACTTAGGTTGCCAATATCAGGTAGCGGCAGGCCCCGCCCAAAACTAGAAAAGTTGGCTATTTGTGGAGATATAGCTAGGGGTGGACAAAGTTTCACCAACCAAAGAAAACCGACCAATACGTTAAGGAATTTTTGAAACGGGTTCGATTTTGATCGGATACGGTTTGAATCGGAACACGTAATAGGGTTATGGAGGATGTACTCGATCAGATTCGGATAATAGTTTTCGGCCCGTCGGAAACCAAGCCCGACCAAGTCATTAAATTTATTATTTATACTTATTATTACTAGGGTTTGAGATAACTCTTCTCTTATTCTTTCTTTTGTCACCGCAACATGCCCTTCGTCTCTCTCATCTCTTTCCTCACTACCACCATCTTCATCCTTCATTGATTCCCTTACCACCATCTTCGTCTCTCTAACAGACACACGCTCTCTCCCACTTTCACTTAATCACCACTCAATATTCAAGCATAGACCGTAACCCCCAAATCATTGAAAATTTTTACAATGACATTAAAGGTAATCTTAACTTCACTCCTTCTTGATTATGGTTTTTTGTTCCACTTATTGTAGTTTGGTAAACCTCACCCATCCTTGTTATGTATCTAAAGCTTATTTGATTCATATTTCATAGATATTTATCTTTTGTTATTGTTTTTCGGAATCCAGGTTTCAGGAATGGTGTTAGTATAGATTTGTAGAACAAAAGTGAAGTGATTCCCATACCAGATCTGAAGTTCTCTTGCAACAATAATGGTATGGGGAAGAAAGAGAAGATCTGAAGATCTAAAGTAAAGTGATACTAATGTGAATGATCTTATTTAAAACATGAATGTAAGTTCTAATTATTGTGATGGATCTTGTTGCCCTTTTGTAGGTTAAGAAAGATTGGGCAAAAAATGTCAAGTAAGAATGAAAAATGGAGCATCCTGGAGGAATACTATTTGGTAATGTTTTATTCTCTCTTTTGTGACATTACATATTTGTGTGTGGTCTATGATAAATCTCTTAAGAAAATTCTTTCACTTATAACTGGTGATTGTTGTTTTGTGAATGTTTCGATTAGAGTTATGAACTATATGTAAAGCGTTGCAGATCTGAGAAGTAAGGTTGAGGCTTGAAGAATATGTAGTTCTTTAGTTTTGAAAATGTCTTGAATACTTGAATTTTATATTTCTTGAAATTTCAGATATCAGAATGGATATTTTAGTGGTATGCATCTTCTTCAATGCAGTCAGTACATGCTATAGTCAGTACTAATGGAAAGTCGCTATAGTGTGCATCATACTGATTCTGATGAATCTAAATCTTTTTGAAACTTAATATTGTTATAATTTTAACTAACAAATGTTTATTTGGTATTTTGCATGTTCATATTTATCAATCTTTAGCATCTTTTTTTCAGGAGTTGGATGGATTCAAGGATACATTAGAGAAGATTTATATACTTAATCTTAGTAATCAAAAGTTTTTCAGGAGTTAGATGGATTCAAGGATACATTAGAGAAGATTTATATACTTTATCTCAGTAATAAAAAGGTTAGTACTTGGTTTATGTGATTTTACCCTTTTCTGATTTATAGTTAGGGTTTGTTTAAATTTAAGGTTTGCGTATCTGTTAATAAGATCTAGAATTAGGATTTGTCTAAAATTAGGGTTTTAGAGTTTGCTTAATTTGAAAGCGTTAAACTTAATATGTAATGTATGGATCTGATGAACTATAATGGTTTTGTGTTAAAAAAATATTGTTTTGAACTTACACAGCTTGAAAGATAATAGAAGTTTTTACGGATGACATAATGAAGGACCAAAGAATTCTTGAAACATCCTAGAGAGATAAAATTTTATTTTTGTTTTTCAGATAATCAAAAGATTGGTGTATATTGTTGTATTTGAATCATGATTACTAATCATTCTTGTAGATTCCACCATTGACTACACCAATACTGCAGTAAATTATAGCCTCCATTTTTCGGTAAAGTTAAAGCAAAAGCTTATGACTTATGTGCTTCTAACTTTTATGATGTAAATTATGTTTTGAGTTTCTATCCTTAATTCAACTTACATTTTTTTTTTTGTACATGGAAAACCATATGAACAGGCAAAAGCAAGAATGAGTTGGACTTAGGAAGGAGAAGATCATTTTAAATTTTTTAAGATTTCAGTATTTGTGTTTATGTGATTTTTTAATTTTTAAAAAACTTGATACGGACTGAATTTTATTTAATTTATTGGGTTATAATTTTTAATTTATCCGATCTGTTGGTGTATCTCACTTTTATTGAAAAAATAGATTAAATGATTAAAGTCATTTACTGATATTTATGTTATTATAATTTGATTGATTTAGGTATATATTTAGTTAAAGCAATTTATTGATATTTTTTTTTTAAATTTAATTGTGATGATTCAGTGCTATAACTTTCTTCCGTTTTTGTTTGCCAATATTAAGTTGGTAAATAATTTATAATATTGAGAATATTAAATGTATGCAATACTAAATGTGAAGATTCGTGTTGGTTTGTAGGGTTAGTCGGTAATTTTAAAAGTAGTTTGGGGCGTTACAAACTCTATATTTAATCTTGATGAAGTCAAAATGTGATGAAAACATGAAAATGGTTGTTACGACAAAGATCTAAAACCATTTAGAAATGACGATGGTGCATGCATAATGTTTAAGTAACCCGATTTTTTTTTTTAAAAAAAAGTTTAGGCAACAAGGAAAAATAGTGGCCAAAAGTAAATAAAATAGTTATCTACAATATTAGGCAACAATTCTCAAGTGTGGGATATACAATTTTTCATAAGTTGCAAAAACTATGTCTATTAGAATAGGCCACAGTTTTATTTACTTTAGGATTTGGTTTTTCATTGTTGCATAACTTATTCAAGAAAAATTACATACCAGAAAACTTGATTGCTAGTTATTCGGTGAATAAAAATTACATACCGAAAAACTTGACTGCAAGTTATCCGGCGAAGAACAATTACAAACCGGAAAACCTGACTGCAAGTTATCCGGTGAAGATAAATTACAAACCGGAAAACTTGAATACAAGTTATCCGGTGAAGAAAATTACTTACCGGAAAACTTGATTGCAAGTTATCCGGTGCACTTTGGTAAGGGTGTGAAATGATAAATATTAAATAATAAAATTATTTGATAAATTAAAATGGTAGAATTGAAATATTTTAAAAAATGTAAGGGTATAAAGATAATGGTAGGGGTATGAGGTATAATTTGAATATATTAATTGGGCTGAATATCATACTGGCCCAATTGCAAATGTTATCCGAAATAAATCGATCCATTTATCCAAACCTGTTTCAACCCGAACTCGAAAAAACCAATAATTAATCTGGTCGGAATTGGGCCAGTAAATGTCCCTTGAGGTTGGTGTCGCACCCTAAATTTTGACCTAAGTTTTTTTTCATTTGATTCACTCGCATTAGCATCGATCAATTCATCTGCATCCATATTAAGTTTCGACTTCGCGCGTTGCGTCTTTTTTTTATTAGTATGAAATTCACAATTTATTTGTCATCATTTCAATTAGCAATTTATTTTATTTTTCGCGTTAAAATCATTCATAATCACATTTTGCATATTGAGTTCAATTTTTGCATCTTAGATTCAATTTTACCATTGCATTTTTCTTTTTAATAAATTTAACTTGCATTTTCTTTTTTTTAGAAATTCTATTTAGATTGGTTTAATGATTAAATCATTATTTAATTATTATTGTTAATTTAAATTAGAGTTAAAGAAAAGCCCATACATTTCATTGAATAGAAAGAAAATTTGTTTTTTTTGTGTTCCTCTCTACAATAGGCCCATTACATAAAAAAGAAAAAAAATTGCTCTGGCCTTTGTTTTTCCACGCCTCTGCATACTACTGCTCCATCACCATCAATCTGCAACAATAGTCCAAAAACCTGCCACTCTGCTCCACCACCAACCTGCTATTGCTGCTCCAATTTGCTGCCTATTGTCCAATATTTGCACAAAAATATCCAAACAAATAACCTGCATCAGAAAAGTGAAAGATCAGAGTATCAAAAATGTTCAAATCCCCATTCCATTTTCCCCCCAAAATCGTTTTTCATCTATCTATAAAGCAGGAGCAACAGCAAGCAAAGAAAAAGAGGATTAGCTAATGAACCTCTGCTAAAATATACTCCCAATTTCTCTTCAAAAACCTCAGCAAATCGGAACCACCATTCGAATCCTCTCCTTCAAAACCACATCACTCACCAACAACAGCCATCAACCACACTTCAACCTCATCACCATTAACCTCTCAAACGCATAACTCAGAAACAAATCCATACTCCCTTCAATCACTCATCCACAACTCAGACCCGCAGAACAACAATAAAAATAACAAGGCAGAAGAGTTCGCATAAAGAAGGATTAGAAGAAAACTCAGAGACCGGAGCAAAGAGAGTCAGAATCAAAAAGCAAGTGCCTGAGATTCAAAGAACATACCTGGTTTTTATGCTATATTTTCATTTTGTGTATTTCGTTTTCCATTGTTATCTTGTCTGTTTCTTTCACCATGTAAATCTTAGAATCATCGGATTGGGGTTTTAAGGGTTCAATTGGGGTTAGGGATTTTGATGTTTTGGTTCGTATTGTTGTTGTTCACGAAACGAGAGAATCACGAGAGTGGCGAGAGCGCAGAGACGAGAGATTCAACTTTTTTTCGTGGTTGTGTTGTCTTTGATATCGAAACAGAGAGATGGAATCGAGAGATTGAGAGGTCATAGAGTGAGAGAGATGAGCGTGAGTTTTCTTTTGGAGAGATTTCGTGGATCAGTGCGGTAACCACCATGTTTTTTTAGGGTTTGGTCTCATTTAATTAGGGCCACCGATTGGGCTCTGTCTCCATGACCCAGGCACCTAATCTCTTTACACCCTCTATTTTCAAATAAAAAATCATCATATCCTTTATTTATTATATTAGTTTTTTTTTCTTCTTAAATTGCTAGTATTATTTTCTCTTGCCATTATGCTTAGAATATATATGTCAAAAGAAATCTCAAAAACAATTTTCATTCAATAACACTCGATCCAATGTCGAGTCCACTTCAAACAATTTCAATAAATCTTGGTCAACACCAAGTATCATTTTTAAACTTCTTTTTGTCACAATCAAAAAACTTCAAAAATGCTTTTAATAATCAAATCGAATTTAGTTTATAATGGATGAATCAAGAGGGGTTTGTACGTACTTGTACAAGTTGCTCTAAAGCATTTAGGCGATGGCCGTTAAGCTTTTGTTTGAATGCTTAGATTCCATTAAAAAACCCTAAAATTCGATTTGTCTCATCTTTTCTACAAAAACACTAAAAAATAATTCCAACTCATTGAATCGTTCTTTTCCTTGCCCAAGTGCGAACCCTTTTTCATCGCCCAAGTGCAAATCTTTTCATAACAAATCTTGGTTAAAACCAAGTTTCTTTTTTCAATCAAAATGTTTTTTACAATCGAATTGAGTTGAGTCCACGATGGATGAAATTAGAAGGGTTTGTACGTACTTGTACAAGTTGTTCTAAAAACATTTAGGCGATGGCAGTTAAGCCTTTGTTTGAATGTTTATATCTCATTAAGGACTTCTCAAAACTCGAGTCATTCCAATCTCTTTCATCACCTAAGAGGGGTTTGTACGTACTTGTACAAGTTGCTCTTTCAAGCATTTAGGCGATGGTCGTTAAGCCTTTGTTTGAATGCTTGTGTCCCATTAAAAACTTCATCAAGCTCAATTTAAAAATGCTCTTTCAAGTATTTTAGGCGATGGCCGTTAAGCCATTGTTTACATACTTGAATTCCATTTTTTTCATAAAACAATTTCAATTCAAACTCATCTTCTCTTTGCCCAAGCGCAAATCTCGCCCAAGTGCGAACCACATTCGAAAACTCGTCTTTTCCGTCCAAGTGCGATTAGACCCATTAAAATCAACCAACAAACTCGTAGTTCTTAGAACTACAATCGCTCTGATTCTTCCATTGAAGATATGTAGGCATAAGACTCAAATGTCTTGGCGAGCACGATAATAAAAAACCCAAATCCTGTTTCTTTCTTGTCCATATAATAATTAGAACGCAAGTAAATAATAAGATAACAATTAATCACAAGACTAACTAAATGGGTCCCATCGAGTACGATGGAGGTAAGGGGTGCTAATACCTTCCCCTTACTTAACCGACTCCCGAACCCAAATTTGGTTCCGAAGACCATCTTTGTCCATTTCATTTCATTTGTGGGTTTTATCAATATTTTCCCATTCCCATTGGAATAAATAAAATTTGGTGGCGACTCTGTTTTATTACAATTTCGTGGCGATGAATTTTTTGACCCGCGACAGCTGGCGACTCTGCTGGGGATCAATGTCTCTAAAGAGAGTCAACCCTAATTTAGTTTTATTGTGATATTTGCTAGCTTTACTTACTTGCTTCCTTATTTGTCTTTATTATATCTCTGTTTAATTTCTCATTATTGTGGTTGAAATCTCTTGATTATTGGCGCATGTGAGAAAAAAGCTCTACACCCGAGCTCGAGTGATACGTAAGATAAGATGGTGGTCTAGTATTAAACTCGCTTGACGTAGTGTCAAGTGGGAGGTACTAAAACCCCGCCTGGAGTAGGTCCTTTGAGGAGATGTCTGTGACTAAGTAAGTTATTTACTTGGGCTAAGATGTTTCCAATTCGGACTGCCGACTCTGGGGACCTTTAGAAAAACCCTAAAACCATGACTTTTAGGAAACGGTGGTTTCGCACCCAACTTGCGTAACGTAACTATTACTGTGGGTATGTGCGAAAACCACACTCAGAATATGATTCATTTGAAAACACAGTTGGATGGTAAGTTATTTACTAGATGACTGAGTTTTCAAAAGGAGTTTGTAACTCTGAGAACCGCGTCTAGAACCTGGTCAACAAAAAAAAAACCTTAGAACTATCCTGTGGTGAGCCACTGTGTGCCAAGTAATTTGAGTCTTTCTGTATCTAATTGATTGAAAATCCATTACTTGTGAATCATACATGATATGACATGGCATTCATTTTTGCATTAAAAAAATCATCATGCATTTGCATTCATTAACATGCATTCTCATTTCCAAAATCCAATACTCATACTTTTTTTCCTCAAACGGTTGGCAAAGCAAGTCAATTACCCGACACTCTATTGGACTCAAAGCATGTCTCAGAAGACGTTGAGTGAGCTCCAAAAGGGATAAAAAATGAATTCAGAAGATTCGTGGTCAATATAATGGAAATGCTTCAAAGCATTAAACACCGAGAAGGGTCAACCTCGACATACTATGTGGTTAACAACCCCATGCCCTGAAGAGTGCCAAGACACTAGGGACATGCCTAAAGCCAACTATCAGATGAGAAAGTTCATCCTTGTTGGTATTGTGCTATATTGCATTTGAATTTTTTTTTTCATCCTTAATCGTAATTTTAATGAAATGAGCATTGCGTTTGTTTTGAATCAATCATAACATTTTCCTTTGTTTTATTTCCGCATCACTTACACAAATTCAAAAATACAAAAAATTGTGCTTTTCCACTTCACTTTCTTTATCAGCTTTCTGTCTAAGCAAGATTCGAGGGAGGAAGACGATAAATGAAATACTCAATTTGCATTAGTGTGCTTTCAAATAAAACTTTGTTGATGATGTACAGGCATTCTTTCAAATCCCCAAACACTGGAGATATAAGGATGATAATCCCTCGTTAACCCCTTTTGAGCCTTAGAAGTAGGTGTTTTCTTTTCGTGCGAAATTGAAACCCTTAATCAAAACCTGGGGCAGGGTAGTTATTCAGTTAATGTGATTAATTCATAAGATTTCCAAGAAAATCATTCTATGGGAACCATTCCCGATTGGAGATTCAACTGTATCCTCTCTTCGTACACAATGTCGAAGAAATAATGAATATGCAAAACTCCTAACGGTTGTCTTTCTTGAACCATCAGTGGGGCATTTATACTCCCCTCTAATCATTAAACAATTGTCACACAAGTTGTTCCAAAAAAATCATTCAAAAGAATAGCCCGCTAAGTCAAAACCTAAAAAAGGAGACTTAGGCAAAAAATCAGGGATACAAAAGTCTAAATAAAAAGAGATCAGAAGATCATTGTAAAAAAAAAAACAAGAACAAACTTGTGCGAATTTCAAAGAAGAATAAATGACTGCCACCTCAGAATCCATTGGTTTTCAATCATCATATGCAAATTCTCTTGGAAATCGAATACTTGTGAGAGTTAACTGAACTTAGGATTGGAGTATATCATGAAGAATGGGTGGGTTAAAATCAAAATTTGAGCATATATCCTTTGTTTCTTAAACCGTGAACCTGACCACGTTACAACCTTCAAAAGTCCTAATTGAAGCAAGGTTTCTTTTGAAAGCATACTAAAGCAAGGTTGCGTTAACCTGACTCCTAAATGTTTGCTAATCATTTGTTTTGATACCACGCTATCACATCATCCTTCATATCTTAAGTTTCATCCTCATCAGGATTTACTCATCGTATACCACGATTTCATTTCAATAAATGATTGTTTTCAAAACTCGCATGCACGTCGCATTAAAATTACCATTTTTGAATTGAATAGTTTCATCTGCAAGTCAGCACTTTCCATCAAGGAAGTTTCAACAATAGAAATCAATTGAAGAGCCTAAAGTGGAACCATCAAGGTCACATCACTTCAGAAGTCCATCATTCAGGGGCATTTCATTTCAAAGTTCCCAAATACTGGGGCATGTCATCTCAGGATCATCGTTTTGAATCCAAACTTTGTTGAAGTAAATTTCTCCGTAGACTCAGCATTCTGGAGCAAATCAAGGCCAAGACCTTTCCTTCAAGCAATCCAAGCAGACTATGCCATATCAAGAAGTCCTTAAAATCAGAATTGGTGTCGGGAATTATGCTTGCAAACCTTATACCAAGGGACCTTTTCCACTTCAAAAAAATCATTACCCTACACTAGGGTACATGTCAAAACATGCCAACCATAAATTTCATTCATAGCATGCTTTCATAAATCATGCATATCATTCTTGGGGCAATCTCCCACAACATCCAATCAAAATTTCAATCTTGCTCGGTCTTTTCCATTGAAAACCAAGCCTGGTCCACCATTGACACCAAAAATGCATTGCCCATTGGCACACATCCAATAAATTTGTTACTTGCATTGATCAACCATCATACATCATCGCACGTGCATCAATTTGCACAAAAGAAAAACAAAAATGTCTCATACATAAGCAAAAGGATGCATGGATTCATAATCCCCAACAATATCACTACAATCATTATTTTCTTGCTAATCCACTGATTAAACATGCTTGCTAAACCTTTTCCAACCCACTGGTTGAAATTGATCATTTTTCTTCTGGTATTTTGGATCATCCTACTAGTTGAAAACCGTTTTGTTCGTTTTTGTCAGCCCACCGGTTGAAAGTTATTATCTCGTTTTATCAACCCACTGGTTGAAGTTTGTCTTTTTTGTGTCAATCACCTGATTGAATATCACTCATTTTGTCAACCCACTGGTTAAAGTTTTTCTTTTTTGTGTCAATCCACTGATTGAAGATCACTTATTTTGTCAACCCACTGGTTAAAGTTTATCCTTTTTGTGTCAATCCACTGATTGACTATCACTTGTTTTGTCGACCCACTGGTTGAAATTAATCCTTTTCATGTCAATCCACTGATTGAACATCACTTGTTTTATCAACCCACTGGTTGAAGTTCATCTTTTTTGTGTCAATCCACTGATTGAATATCACTTGTTTTGTCAACCCGCTGGTTGAAGTTTACCTTTTTTTGTGTCAATCCACTGATTGAATATCACTTGTTTTGTCAACCCGCTGGTTGAAGTTTACCTTTTTTGTGTCAATCCACTGATTGAATATCACTTGTTTTGTCAACCCGCTGGTTGAAGTTTATCTTTTTTTGTGTCAATCCACTGATTGAATATCACTTGTTTTGTCAACCCGCTGGTTGAAGTTTACCTTTTTTTGTGTCAATCCACTGATTGAATATCACTTGTTTTGTCAACCCACTGGTTGAAGTTCATATTTTTTGTGTCAATCCACTGATTGAATATCACTTGTTTTGTCGACCCACTGGTTGAAGTTTATCTTTTTTGTGTCAATCCACTGATTGACTATCACTTGTTTTGTCGACCCACTGGTTGAAATTAATCATTTTTCGTGTCAATCCACTGATTGAATATCAATTGTTTTGTCAACCCACTGGTTGAAATTTATCGTTCATCTTGTTAACCCGCAGGTTACAGTTAATCATTTGCTTTCCGCTTTTCAAAACAACCCACTAGTTGAGAGCAGTTTTTCTTTGTCAATCCGCTGGTTGATAGAGTCAACTCACTAGTTGACAACAATTTTGTTTCATCTTCATTAATCCACTGGTTAATGTTAGTCATGTCTTGTTTTAAAGTCAAATCAATAGTTGATGACATTTTGTTTACATCCATCAATCCACTGGTTAATGTGTTTCTTGTTTCTTAATTCTTCGAACTCAATCCACTGGTTGAGGACATCGTGTCACCTTTCATCAATCCACCGGTCGATGTTGGTTCTACCTTGTCTTTTAAAATCGATTCACTAGTTGATATTTTATTGATTCACCGGCTGATGTCAACTTTCTCTTTTGTTTAGGCTCAATCCACTGGTAGAGAATCAACCCTTCATTAACCAAACTCAATCCACTGATTGAAAACGACTTCTTGGCACCATTGCCTTTCCCCAGCAAGTCTTTCTATTGGAATTACTTGACAAATCATTTTATCAATCCCCATAAAGATCACTCTCCATTTCCATATTCCCGACAAGAATTCATGCATCCATGCATTCATAACATTTCATCGCAGCAAGGGTCAAAATTCAGGTCACTTGGTATTTAATTACCTTTCGCCTTTGATAGCCCGAAGATCAAAGTCGTTCGAGCTATCTGGCTAAAGATAATTAAATAGGGGCATCTGTCGCACCCTAAATTTTGACCTAAGTTTTTTTTCATTTGATTCACTCGCATTAGCATCGATCAATTCATCTGCATCCATATTAAGTTTCGACTTCGCGCGTTGCGTCTTTTTTTTATTAGTATGAAATTCACAATTTATTTGTCATCATTTCAATTAGCAATTTATTTTATTTTTCGCGTTAAAATCATTCATAATCACATTTTGCATATTGAGTTCAATTTTTGCATCTTAGATTCAATTTTACCATTGCATTTTTCTTTTTAATAAATTTAACTTGCATTTTCTTTTTTTTAGAAATTCTATTTAGATTGGTTTAATGATTAAATCATTATTTAATTATTATTGTTAATTTAAATTAGAGTTAAAGAAAAGCCCATACATTTCATTGAATAGAAAGAAAATTTGTTTTTTTTGTGTTCCTCTCTACAATAGGCCCATTACATAAAAAAGAAAAAAAATTGCTCTGGCCTTTGTTTTTCCACGCCTCTGCATACTACTGCTCCATCACCATCAATCTGCAACAATAGTCCAAAAACCTGCCACTCTGCTCCACCACCAACCTGCTATTGCTGCTCCAATTTGCTGCCTATTGTCCAATATTTGCACAAAAATATCCAAACAAATAACCTGCATCAGAAAAGTGAAAGATCAGAGTATCAAAAATGTTCAAATCCCCATTCCATTTTCCCCCCAAAATCGTTTTTCATCTATCTATAAAGCAGGAGCAACAGCAAGCAAAGAAAAAGAGGATTAGCTAATGAACCTCTGCTAAAATATACTCCCAATTTCTCTTCAAAAACCTCAGCAAATCGGAACCACCATTCGAATCCTCTCCTTCAAAACCACATCACTCACCAACAACAGCCATCAACCACACTTCAACCTCATCACCATTAACCTCTCAAACGCATAACTCAGAAACAAATCCATACTCCCTTCAATCACTCATCCACAACTCAGACCCGCAGAACAACAATAAAAATAACAAGGCAGAAGAGTTCGCATAAAGAAGGATTAGAAGAAAACTCAGAGACCGGAGCAAAGAGAGTCAGAATCAAAAAGCAAGTGCCTGAGATTCAAAGAACATACCTGGTTTTTATGCTATATTTTCATTTTGTGTATTTCGTTTTCCATTGTTATCTTGTCTGTTTCTTTCACCATGTAAATCTTAGAATCATCGGATTGGGGTTTTAAGGGTTCAATTGGGGTTAGGGATTTTGATGTTTTGGTTCGTATTGTTGTTGTTCACGAAACGAGAGAATCACGAGAGTGGCGAGAGCGCAGAGACGAGAGATTCAACTTTTTTTCGTGGTTGTGTTGTCTTTGATATCGAAACAGAGAGATGGAATCGAGAGATTGAGAGGTCATAGAGTGAGAGAGATGAGCGTGAGTTTTCTTTTGGAGAGATTTCGTGGATCAGTGCGGTAACCACCATGTTTTTTTAGGGTTTGGTCTCATTTAATTAGGGCCACCGATTGGGCTCTGTCTCCATGACCCAGGCACCTAATCTCTTTACACCCTCTATTTTCAAATAAAAAATCATCATATCCTTTATTTATTATATTAGTTTTTTTTTCTTCTTAAATTGCTAGTATTATTTTCTCTTGCCATTATGCTTAGAATATATATGTCAAAAGAAATCTCAAAAACAATTTTCATTCAATAACACTCGATCCAATGTCGAGTCCACTTCAAACAATTTCAATAAATCTTGGTCAACACCAAGTATCATTTTTAAACTTCTTTTTGTCACAATCAAAAAACTTCAAAAATGCTTTTAATAATCAAATCGAATTTAGTTTATAATGGATGAATCAAGAGGGGTTTGTACGTACTTGTACAAGTTGCTCTAAAGCATTTAGGCGATGGCCGTTAAGCTTTTGTTTGAATGCTTAGATTCCATTAAAAAACCCTAAAATTCGATTTGTCTCATCTTTTCTACAAAAACACTAAAAAATAATTCCAACTCATTGAATCGTTCTTTTCCTTGCCCAAGTGCGAACCCTTTTTCATCGCCCAAGTGCAAATCTTTTCATAACAAATCTTGGTTAAAACCAAGTTTCTTTTTTCAATCAAAATGTTTTTTACAATCGAATTGAGTTGAGTCCACGATGGATGAAATTAGAAGGGTTTGTACGTACTTGTACAAGTTGTTCTAAAAACATTTAGGCGATGGCAGTTAAGCCTTTGTTTGAATGTTTATATCTCATTAAGGACTTCTCAAAACTCGAGTCATTCCAATCTCTTTCATCACCTAAGAGGGGTTTGTACGTACTTGTACAAGTTGCTCTTTCAAGCATTTAGGCGATGGTCGTTAAGCCTTTGTTTGAATGCTTGTGTCCCATTAAAAACTTCATCAAGCTCAATTTAAAAATGCTCTTTCAAGTATTTTAGGCGATGGCCGTTAAGCCATTGTTTACATACTTGAATTCCATTTTTTTCATAAAACAATTTCAATTCAAACTCATCTTCTCTTTGCCCAAGCGCAAATCTCGCCCAAGTGCGAACCACATTCGAAAACTCGTCTTTTCCGTCCAAGTGCGATTAGACCCATTAAAATCAACCAACAAACTCGTAGTTCTTAGAACTACAATCGCTCTGATTCTTCCATTGAAGATATGTAGGCATAAGACTCAAATGTCTTGGCGAGCACGATAATAAAAAACCCAAATCCTGTTTCTTTCTTGTCCATATAATAATTAGAACGCAAGTAAATAATAAGATAACAATTAATCACAAGACTAACTAAATGGGTCCCATCGAGTACGATGGAGGTAAGGGGTGCTAATACCTTCCCCTTACTTAACCGACTCCCGAACCCAAATTTGGTTCCGAAGACCATCTTTGTCCATTTCATTTCATTTGTGGGTTTTATCAATATTTTCCCATTCCCATTGGAATAAATAAAATTTGGTGGCGACTCTGTTTTATTACAATTTTGTGGCGATGAATTTTTTGACAACATACCTTCTCACTAAATATTTTAACAAATTTCAATGCAAGAGTCCACTCACAGATTTGTATATTTGATCATTGAAATTGAATTAAGCATCACGATATATTTCTTGTCTACTAGATTTGATTTGATTATAACAGTATTTATATAAAACTCAATTAAATCCAGAAAATCTATTAATATGCTGTATATGTTAACAGTAGCTAATATCAATGAAAACTTATAAAAAATGTTCAATCACCGAAAACTCATGAAAATTGAATACACCCAAATAATTCAAACAGTACCAAGAACCTTAATTCACATATCGAGAACGACAATTATTTAAGATTGGATCAAAATTTAATTTTACAAATTTAATTTCATAACTTTAATTTTAAAATAGAACATGAAAACAAAACCAATGTATCATTTATTTAGCATGCAAACCAATATATACGGCATCACAAAATATACTTCTTCCAACACCATGTGGATTGAGTCAGGTCTAAAGAGATCGACAAAAATATAGGAAAAACTTGTTGTTTCCATAGTCCAGTCCAGTGTATCCACCCCACGTAAATGAAGCATTAAAAATCATTACCGCGGGCCATTAAGCAATAAAAATGCTAACCAGTCGGCAAATAAATATATATAATTTTATGTAAGACTAATGTAATGGTTTAGTTATTCAACACTCTACTTTTTCATTTTTTATGTTCCACATCATCTTCTCTCTTCCACCTTATCATTCAACATACATTTAAATTTTACTCACTACAATGACTTTGTTTAAAAAAATTCAACACCCTACCCTGCTACTTTTATTTCTTATTCTTATTTTCTTTTATATATTTGTTTTTATGATTATATATTTCTACATCTCAATTATCAATTGAAACTAAATTAAAATAATTAAGACTTAAATATTTTATTTTAATTTTTTTCTAATTTAGTAATTTGTTTAATTTTTTTCTTCCAATTTTATATTTTTAATTTTTTTTCTTGCAAGTAATAAATAAGAGATGTAGAAATAGTTATTATTAAAACAGATAAAATTATGAAAAAAAAACTAAAAATATAATACAATATACTAAACACGCAACACACATAAAATGAAACACACATAATTTTTTGAAGGCTAAATAGAAAAAATTGAGAGAAAAAAGTGAATTTAAAACTAATTGATTTGTAAAAATTAATTTGAGCATCACGTTGAAATTGGTTTCAGAAATTGTTTAAGATTACGTTAAAATAAGAACCTTAATTTATAATCATATCATCATACTAAATTATAATCCTACAACTTCTTCCCTCCAAAACTTTCCCCCCAAATTGTGTTTATTTATTTTTTTAATTTAAATTTTTTATGTAAGTGCCCCACGTACAATATAATTAACAAAGATAACTTCTCTTTACTCCACTAACATCAACTTTTTATTAGTCTTACAACGTGATTTTTTTTTTATTTTTTGTGTTTATTTATTTTTTAATTTAAATGCTGTATGTAAATGCCCCACGAACAATTAAAACTACCACAAAATCTGCCACCACAAGTAGTGCATTTCAGCATAAACTCCGTGTATATATATGAATACTTTTCATAAAAGCCCTATCTTCAAATTTTACAGGGTTTACAATAGTTTATGAACCAATACATAATATTTGTCATTATTATTTTTTATTAACTTGATTTTTTTCTGTTTTACTCTTCTCCAAATGAATGGCATGGTTATTTAACTATTGTTATGCTTCATTAATGTCTACAGGTTAGTGAATATGAGGAGACAGTTGGACCATATTTCGCATTTGAAGAAAAAATGAGGTCTTGTAATGTATGTTATAGAAATTATAGTAGGCTACACTTGAATAACTACTATTTGTACTAAAATTATCTATAATCTATAGTGAGTAAAATCTCTCTTTTGGTGTAGTTTATTTTTCTTTCTATTTTACCTTTAAATGTATGTAATTGGTTATTAACACGTTCTTTTTTGTTTTAAGATGAATGTTATTGTATTTATTTTTAATTTATTTTATTAGTTTATATTATAATATATTGTGTTATTTTAGTTTTATTGAATTTTGTTAATTCTTGATTATTTTTCCAGAGGTGTAGATTTCAATTGATAATATTCATTTTCTTTGAAAATTTCTTTACCCACCTCCCTATGGGGGGTCACCCCCAGCGAAATTCCCAAACTACCCCTACTTCGGAAATGAACTTCCGAAGCGCTTTTTTTTTTTAAAAAATTTCCTTGATTCGGAAGTTCATCTCCGAAAACACCTCATGGGGGGTGCGTTCGGAGATGAACATCCGAAAACACCTCATGGGGGGTGAATTCGGAAGTTCATTCCGAATTATGCAGAAACTGTGTTTTTTTTTATGTTTTTTCTTAAATGCAACCGCATTTTAATTAAACGTTACCGGCAAATAAAATAAACAATAGATAGACTGAAAACACTAATATGATAAATAAACAAAAAAAAAATACTAATCCGATGAAAATAATATATACAAACCGAAAAAAATAAAAATAGTGTGCTAAAGATACAATCCGATAACAAAAAATATATAAACCCGACCACTACTGGGTGTGCCTAAACCTCTCCCCCTGAGACCTCCTCTGCCGCCTGTATGTCGCCGCACGGTCCGCATCAGTGACGATCATCTCCATCACGGCGACTGCCTCTGGACCGCCCCGCTCCACGATACCTCGATCCAACGCGTCCCGCCCAAGCATCGATATCCGCTGGCAGACCGGCATGAGATCAATGGCGTGATCATCCTCGGCCTGCTGGTTCTCCAGGATCTCCTCGTGTGCTGGCCTAGGAGCGCCGGGAATGTCGGGTCTCAGAAGAGGATGTGACACCCGGTAGAACCATGTGACGTACCCCTCCTCACTGTGCCAGTCCTGTGTGACCCGAGTGAGACGGTACTCCTGCGGTACCACATGCTGCTGCCACTCCGCCCATATGGCAGTGAGCTGCACTCGGGTCACAGTGTCGGGAGCAGCCTCAAAGGGTGACCTGGGTATCCGCTGCACGAATCCGAACTGACGCATGCACCGCTCAGGGAGATATCGAACCATGATGCCGGTCCCGCATGCCAACCAGCCTGAATATAGAGCAATGCCGTCAAAGGGGACAATCTGAGCGTAGTCGACGAACGGCCTCCAGGTGACGTCGTCGTGCATCGTGCGGTCCAAGTACAGACGGTATGGTCCCACCGCATCGTTCCCCCTCTGGAGAGCGTATCTGGCGGCCCTGGGCATGGCGTCCACGTACGCAGGATCAATGTGAAAGCCGTGGATGCGGGAGAAGTAGGAGATGATCCAGCTCTGAAACAGAAACATGATAATGTATTAAAATTAAATACGAAACATATATAAATAAATAAATACGATAATGTATTAAAATAAAACGTACCGTAAGCAGTGTGCAGGATCCGACCAACTGCCTCGTCCTCCAGTTGGAGGCCTCATTCAGCTTCTGGTAGAGATATGCCAGAGTAGCTGACCCCCAGTTCCATTGGTGAACGGTATCCAGGTCCATGAAATAGCGGAGGTAGGCCACGTCGACGTACCTGGCACTCTTGTCCACAAAGCATGCAGCGCCTACCACATGCATGTACCAGCACCGGAGAGCGCAGCCGCGGTGGTACTGTGTGAATAGCTCGTCACCCTCCTGCCCGGCATCGGCCGCCGCGTCCAGGTGGTGCTCAAAATAAGCGCTCAGTGTGGTGAACCGGATGTGAGCCCCAGATGTCGTGACGCACTCATAGTGAGCAACCTCCTCCTCCATGCCCAGATAAAGCGTCATCCACTCGATGGCCTCGACCCTCTGGATCCGGGAGTGGTCCAACAGCGGCCCCCTAATAGGCAGGTGGAGAAGACACTGGACGTCATGCAAGGTGATCGTCAACTCCCCCACCGGCAAGTGGAAAGAAGACGTCTCCTTGTGCCAGCGCTCCACAAATGCCCCCTGCATGCCGGTGCTGATGGTGGTGTACCCGGTCATGCAGAGCCCGCTAAGCCCTGAACCTCGCACATGGTCGTTAAACCACTGAGCTGCTGGTTTAAACAGACCGAAAATCTTCCTGGAGTGGTTCACCATTTTCAATGGCTCTCTCTCCTGTTACAAAAAAAACAAATAAGCGAGAAATAAACGGTAAAATTATAAAAAATGGTGACAAATAAACGGCTAAGTTAAAAAAAATACCTCTCCCTCCCAGATCCGCCGAGCGACGTGATCCTGGTAGTGAATCAGCAGGGAAGTGTCAAAAGGCCCTCCCGGAAAGCTATCCACCTCCTGCTCCTCCTGCTCCTCCTCCTCCCCGACTGGAGGGTCAACATCCGGTATGACCTCCTCCTCCTCCTCATCCTCATCCTCCTCCTCTCGCTGGCGGGAAGAAGATACCCGAGCCAGCCTACTCCTAGAGCCTGAAGCAGATGAACTCTCCACCAAGTCCTGTGGAACGCGGACACGGCGTCCCCGTGCCTGCCCCCGTCCCTGGGTCGACGCCAGATGCGCCGCCGCCCGCTCGCGTCTAGCCGACGTAGTCTGGGACTCTCTCCCCTGTCTGATGCGTGCTGGCTGGTCTGACATGATCCTGTAAACAATCGAAATCGATTAATATGCGAGACAAATGAAAAAACAAGAAAAAAATGAACTTCTGGTACAGTTCGGAAGTTCATTTCCGAAAACTGGGATGGAGGTGTTTTCAGAAATGAACTTCCGAAACACCCCCACGCAGAGCTTCTCTGCAACCTCCAATGGCAGACCCAAAAACCTAAACCAAATCCATTTTTTTGCCTACTAAACATCCTAATATCAGTACTAAGCTATCTTAATGTCATTTTTTCAGATTCTAAACACCCTAATATAGTTTAATCAAATAGATCTAAAACTTGAAAAAACAATGATAAACTTACCAATTAGTGTTTAATGATGAGTTTGGTTGAGTTTGGAAGAAGAGTTTGGCTACTTCACACTTGCTTCTGCAGAAATTTCGCCTATGGAAGTGTTTGATAATGATTAGGGTAAATGATTTGGGGGAGGGGGAGAGTTCTGCTTAATCTGCAGAACGCGTCTTATTTCGGAAGTTCATTTCCGAAATTGTAGTTTCGGAAATGAACTTCCGAAATAAGACATTTTTTTCAAAAAAAAAGGCGCTTTCGGAGATGAACTTCCGAAAACACCTTTTTCATGCATTTCGGAAGTTCATTTCCGAAGTCAGGGGTATAATGGGGTTTTCACCGGAGGTGGACTAGAAGATAGGGAGGTGGCCAAAGAATTTCTCTTTTCTTTTAAGAACTTAATAAATATTTCTCTCTCAACTTCAAATGGAATAATTATAAGTTGATGTATTTTGTTTGACTTTAAATATGTAAATTTAATTATGTCCGTCTAATTATGTAAATACTTTTTTTCTTTTTCAAATGATAATTTAACATTTATTAATTTTATCTAAGGTTTTCATTAGATAGTCAAATAAAACAATTAGAATTTACACTTATATTATTATACTGTTATTTCGATTTAATCATTCTTTCACCTTTTCTCTCTTTCTCTTTTGCCCACTATTATCAACACCACAATCTTATTTTATTTTACTCATTTTTCTACAACAACCACTACTTATTGATGTTAATGAAAACACTATTGGCCCTTCAAATAAAATTAATTTAGTTTTTTTTTAATTGTATTATTTAATTAATAAATTTTATTAATTTATTATATTACTTAAATTTTAATTCTTTTGTGGTATGTTTCTCTCCCTTATTTAAGTTTTCTTCTCATAATATTCTTTTTTGTTTCCATGATTTGTTTGCTTTTAATTTATCTTTAATTTTGGATTATATTATTTATGTAAACAAAATAAAATGATTTGAAAAATATATATTACTATTACTATATAATTTTCGTGTAAATTACTACACTTTGCAAATTTTATTATATTTTAATTTTAATTTTTTTAAATTATATTAACTGTATATATTATTATATTATGAAAAAAAATTAAATTTTTAATATTCTTTTACAAAAAGAAGAACAAAAATATTTATATATTTTTTAAATATGTGTTTATTAGTAGTAAATCAATAAAATTTATCCGTGCATCGCACGGGTAGACGACTAGTATTAACTATAAACAAAGTCCTAACTCATATAATCTAAGCTCTGGTATCAAATGTAAGCGGAAAAATTCAATGATCAATTATATGAAATTAGAGCATCAATACTTACTTGTTGTAGACATGATTTGAGAATAAGGATTGTTGTTCTTGTTACCTTGATTCGAAATTCTAAAAAGACGAGTGACCAGATCTTCCTCTATATCTCACACTCCCGTTCACAACTCTCAACGGGGCAAGTTGTGGACTTCTCATTTCCGTGATTATAGAGGAGACCTAGCCATATAATATATATAACCATAGTCCCTACCAATTATGCGCCAAGGGTTAAAATCCCACACTTTTAGATACCAAGGCTTTAATTAAAAAGATCACTTACCCCATCAGAATCACGATTAACCCGTTTTTCACAAACTAATTGATTGTACTCCATAAAATGTTAAATAATTCTAACAATATATACATATAAATTAAATGTTTATGTGGATGGATTTGCTAATGTTGTTTTTTTATTAAGATAATTTAGTTTGTTGGAATAATTTACTTGATTGTATTGACTAGATTTTCTTAAAGGAATATATGTGGATTACTTTCTTTCAAATTTTATTAAGTTATTTTATTTTATATTATGTTTCATTTAGGAACCAGAACTGGATGTAATTGAAGAAGTGATGATATTGAACCAAAAATGTTAATATCTGATAGTACAATGGCATGGGGTGCATCTACAAGGTTAGCACTTCAACACTCGAGTCAGCTCAAGATTTAATATGTGTGTAGTGGAAATTAGAGATCTGAGAATGTACCTTGCTTTCTGTGTGAAATGACTTTTATATCCTGGGTCGAGTGGAGTGGTTTTGAGATGAATTGGGGCGTAGTTATTTGGACATTTGGTTGGCTCAAAACAGTTGCCCCCAAGACTTTGTTGGGCACTGAGGATGTCGGGTATAACACCCCGTACATATATGTCTAGAATAATATGTAGCGATGCTAAAATGGTACAAGAAACATGCATAAGCGGAAAGATGACAAGAATTAAAAACCGTATACAAGTAAACTCTCAGTATAAAGTGTATACAATTAACTTGTCAAAAAGTGATACACAACGGAAAGATAAAATCTGTTGAGGTCATCCTGCCATCTACTCGTCCACAGTCTTCAATGCGAACCCTCTAACAATTCTTCTACTTCAACCTGTTCCTGAAAAATATTAAGAGGAGTGGGGTGAGATTACTAAATCTCAGTGAGTCACCCTATCTTATGGGTTCCCTCAGTTCTACAAGGTACATGCAATCAGGCAGATCCGCCGTGAATCCGGGTTTTCCTCACGGTCGTGCATAAATACACAAAAGGGCAAAATCACCATTGGAAGTCCCATAACTAACCAATGAGAATTCAAACAAGCACACAAACAACACACAAGTATGCAGTTGCTAGTACAACCACGTCACAGTGATTGCACCAGCCCACCGGCAAGGACCTAATGATATTACCTATGTGGCATCACTAGGGGTAAATAAACAAGTGATCTTATCGACAAGGTATCACAATCTCACCGTACCAACGTCCGATGTTTTCTCGATGGAGGAAATGCTTACACAATACACGATGAGTATACACCAGATCATTACCATCCAATACAAGCACTTCCCCGATAACATGATGAATATACACCAGATCATTCCCATCGAGCACTCACATATCTCACACCGATCAGTGCGTATACACCAGATCATTCCCATTGAGAGCGGTGAATATGCCCAGCTATCCCTTCCCACCAATGAGTATATACCAGATCATTCCCATTGGGGGCCATCCATAGAGTATACACCAGATCATTCCCGTGTGGAGGGGGATATAACGATGACGACATACGCAATGTGTAACACCCCGTTAATTCTTGTTTATTAATTTAATTATTATTTTTAATTAAATTATTAGAATTAATAATTTTTTTGGGAATTATTTGGAAAATGATGAAATATTGGCATTGGGCCTAGAGTGGTGGTTAGCAGTAAGGGGGTGTTAACTAAGCAAGCCCATTATAATATTTTATTTTATTTTTCATAAAATAAAAGGAATTGGGAAAAGAGGAAGGAGAAGCAAAGGGACAGACTCTGAGAAAAAGAAGAACATGTGAAAGTGAGAAGAGCCAAAGGGGGAGAAGAACTTCGAAGATTCGACTCTGAGGTAAGGGGGGATTTTCGGGTTAGTGATCCTTATGCGATTGTAGGTAGTATGATTGATTAGGATTGTTGTCTAATTCAATCGTACGTGTCGGGTTTGGGAATTTGTTAGGTTTTGATGAATTTGTATGAATTACATGATTCTGTTAATACTCATGATATATGCTGTTAATACTTGGATAAAACTTGTCTGAAATGTGTGATTATGTGAAAATTGATGGTATTTGTGTGCCATGTTCGTATGTACATGAAATTGGGGAAATGGGATAGGGTAAATGCTGTCAAAATGGTGAATTTGGCTGTGCAAGTACGTAGGAACCGGTTCCCATGTGGGACAACCCGGTTCCCCATAGTAAAAATCAGAGGCGTGTTTTGGGAAGCTGCCAGGAACCGGTTCCCATGTAGGGATAACCCGGGTTCTGCAGCATTTTTTCTAAAAATGTTTTATCTTTAAAAACCCATAACTTTTGATCCGAGTATCCGATTTATGTGCCGTTTTGGGCGTTGCGAAGCTAATTAGATGCTTTATTTGATAAAGTGATAAAATGGGCAGTGGCCGACTTTAGTTTTAAAACTCGATTTAAATTGTTGATGAATGGAAATATGGTGTATGTATATGTGCTTATATATATATGACTATTGGTGCATGTATTTATGTTGGTGATGGGATTATGATATCCAATGAGTGATGTTGTTATATGACATGTCGTAAATAATACATGTTTTTGTGATTATACTGTTGGGTGATTTTGGCAACTTATTACATTGTCTGTAATGATGATAGATGTAACGATGCATGATTGTGATGAGGATTGCTGATTTGTGAATATTAATATGTTGTTAATATTAGTATGTTGATTTGTGATGAATGTGTGTGAATGATTGAATGATGCTTGGACATGTACATACTTGTTGTGATGATGTTGGTAAGAGGTGATAAGCGATGTTAAGCATCGAAATGATGATGATGTATGATGAAGTAAGTATGTGTCATGTGTGCATTATTCATAAATCATTTGCATTGGAAGGCAATTCCCATTGTGCGGAGATTAGCGGGAAGTCATCGTGTGCCCATGTTGGGTGTGAGCGATGAGGCAGTAGTCGTGTGCCCATGTGGGGTGTGAGCGACTAGAGGGCAGTATCAAAGAGAGAAGTCCTGTGAATGTGATTCACGAATTTTGGTACCACATGCATAGTGTCAGTTGAATCATATGCATTGGTTATAACATGATTGGATGAAATCCAGTGTTATTCCTTGGTGTGTTTATGTGATTGATGTATTAAGGAGTTGTTGTTACTATAACTTGATCATTGATGAAATTGATGAGTTGTGGGCTGATGGCCAATATTGTTGAATTGATGTTTGCTTGTTGTGATGACTCCGATTATATGTATGTTTGAGTGGATGATAATTGCTATGAGATTTTATTGCTTATGACTGCATAACGGTTATTAATTCGAATGAAACTCACCCTTACTTTGATGATTTCAGATTAAGGATGTAGCGGCGTCTTGATTGGGTGAAGATAGCTTGTAGGCTAGCCCGTAGTTCGTGTCGAGTCATGCTCTGATTTGTAACACTGGGATCGATTAGTCTTAGCGTTACTTGTTATACATTGTTGCCATTTTGGCTATGGATTTATGTATTGAGTATTTGTATGGAGATGTTTCCTAATACTGTTGAATTAAGTTCCGCTGTGCTAAACACATGTTTGATATTGGTTAATTTCTAATAAAGCATGACAATCGACTTGATGTTTTATTTATTTAATAATTGTAGCATCCTTGATGTGTTATTACTCTGATAATATTATATTTTCCGCGGGGGTTTTAGAAGGGTGTTACACAATGAGTATACACCAGATCACTCCCATTGCATATTCGTTAATGCACAATTATCACAATACAACATTTCACATAATGCATTTTTACAACAATTGTACATAGTCATGCAAACAAAGTTCTATTTCCAACAATTAGTCTGAATGTGCGTTAAATCTATTCAGAACGATATTTTAACGTCGGGGTTAATTTTCCTAGATAGTATGTCTTATTAGCTATCCAATGGTATAAAGTTCGCGTCATACGGAGAAACGAGTTGGGAATTACGAACTTCCAAAGTTGGAAAATTTTCCATTAAGACTCAGTGGTAACCATATCATATTATACATGTTAGAATATCAAATTTTACCCTAAATCCTTGGCATAAAACAATTCTCTTACTTCACTATATAATAGAGCATTCGAAGAGCTTTCCAACACTTCCGACGACACCTAATTCCGAGTTACGAAACTCCAGTTATGCTATTTTCAAATTCTGCATTTTTTCCAATGCAGTCTCATGAAATCGAATTCCAATATGGGGAAATCAATTTCTTGCACGCAGAAAGTCCAAAATCCTCATTTTATTGATAGAAATCGATTTCCAATATATGGGAATCGATTTCCTGTAACTTAGACAGAAAAATACCTATTTTTTTCTGCATAAAACCAGTCCCAAAAGTGTTCTAACTTCAATCCCTTCCCAACTCCAATCATCCCAACATTCCAAGATCAATTATACCCAGTCTATAACAGAATTTAACAGGAGTACATACATATTATCAACATGAATTCATGAATTTCTCATCAAAACCCCATAAACCCCAATTTCATACAATTTCCCCAAAACCCCAAGTCTCTAACTAGAGGATCACCTTGTTGATGATGAAGAAGCACCAAAATAGAAACAATGATGATGATGATTCAAGAGATGGAGATGTGTCTTGATACATGCAAGAGGTAGTGATGAAGTTGACAATGGAGTTTGCTCCTCTTTCTCATCCTTTCACGTTTTTCTTCTTCTCTAGCAACAAAAATCCAATTTTGTTTCCATCCCCACATGCAAAGTCAAACAAACAAGTCTTAGGTGTGATTTAAGAGGTGAAAGGTCTATAATACCACTTCTTCACTTATTTAGTCAAATACTCTCCAAATCCAAATAAGTGACTTAGTACTAATTATCCTCTAATGACTTTATCAATTAAATGATTGATTGTCATTGGGTGATAATAATATTGGGTATTACATTCTCTCCCCTTAAATAGAATTCGTCCCCAAATTCGAAAACTTACCATAATAGATGAGGGTACAACTCTTCCGGACGAGATGCTTCCCACATCACCTTCACAAGCGGTATCTCCTTGCTCCCCAAGGATTTACTAGTATATTCCAATATACAATTGGGGTACGGTTGAAAAGAAAGATCTTACATTGGGAGATAATATTATCGGGTATTACATTAGGGAAACCTTTAGTGATTTTCTCGCCCTCCGGGGATATTGTCCGATGTGAATTGGAGGCGAAATGCTCAGAATTAGTTGAAAAAGTAGTGGAGAACAAGAGCATTCAATGCATTTCCATCATTCAAACGTTTCAATGCTTCCTTTCTAAGACATGGGTTGACGCAACAACTTAGGGCATGACGCAGTTTATAGTGTACTTGAGTGCACTTGAGTTTACGTGTATTCTCAAGGGAAAATCCAACCGTTGATCTCGTAACTCTCCTCTTCACTAATCTGGGTCGTTCAACATTTTTTGACTATAAAAAATATTCAAAATTAAAGTGAACATTTTAATATTACAAATAATATCACTTAAGCGCTAGTAATATCTTTTATCTTTGAATCAAGATGATTGTCTAATGCACATATCATAATTACACTATTTTTCTTAGGATAAATAATTATTAATTGTCAATGAGCACTCCATGAACATCCAAAATAATTAATAATGAGTAGAAAATTAAATACTAAATAAGAGAAAATAAAAATTCATATATACTTTCGAATTGATAAACGGTTCTAGGTAACAATCTTTTTTCTCTCTAATTAACTTATTTTGTATGTAAGTTTGAATATCATTGATGCATGTTGGGCATATTGAATATTAGAGCATAGTTATCAGTAGTTTTTTAACTATGGCAGTGCAAAGCCACCATATGTCAGAAAATAATATTAACTAAATTCAATTGCACTACTATTCATAACCCATTGTTGTTTTCTACATAAACATAGTAATGGCAATTTTTTTCTATTTTATCCAATAATGTATTGAGTTGGAGTATATTTTGAGACTAGTGAGACTCAATTTAGAGTTTTAAGTGAGTGGTATGGATATTTGGAAAATATACTCAAGTGGTTTAAATAATTGAAAAGTGTGAAGAAATATAATAAATTAAGTGGGGTCCAATCATACCACCAACTTGAGTGACATGGATATGAATACTCTTAAAGGGGTCAAAGAAAGCATACTTTTCTAAATTTCTTTCTCCATAAATATGATGCATGTACCCGAATGTTAACACAAAAGTCAAATTTAAATGTGACTCGCGACATTAAAAATATTCGAGAACAATGAATATAAATTGAAACCACCTTAAAAGATGTACTTACATGCACTATAATTATAGTATGGTTATGACAAGTCAATTAGTACAGTTCAAAAAGATCCATAATACAACTTTTTGAATTATATAAAGTTGATATGGATCATGTTGTAATAGTATCTCGAAGGAGTCTCTCATATCTTTGACCATGTTGGTATATCTTTTTAATGAATCTGGTTGAAGTATTGAGGTCTCAATCTTGTGTTAAGGGCTGAACAACTATCTTTTATGCTTGCACCACCCAAAACAACTTTCTCAAATAGGTCTAATATATCTAAATTTGGGTGGACGAGTATACCCATCAATTTCAATTGCTGAATCATAAAAACAGCAGCACCATAAAACATGATTTTAAGAATACAAATAACAACAACACACAACACATATTTTTAATCACGCAAACAAAAAAGAAAATTCTAAAACCAAACTTATACTTACCTTAATCACATCCTGGGTCAAACTCTCTCAAATTTTAAGAAATACATGAAAAAGAGATTTCTTTTCGGTTGGACCATCCAACAAAGGGATATATAAATTTAAAATATAAAAAAACTTCATATGAAATACAAAACTGAGATTTCCTCTCGATTGAGACTTTAAACTGAGGAAATATATAAATTTAAAAAACGTCATTTGAAATGCAAAGTTGATATTTCGTCTCGGTTGGAAGTCTCAACTGAGATAATAGATAAACTATATATAAAAAAAATAAGAAATACACCAATTAAAAGATGGATTTTGAGACTTGATTCCTAAGCCATATTTCCTATCAATTTGTTCCTCCAACTGAGAGAATAGATTATTTTAATTGTTTTAGAAATAAAAAAATTAAAAAGACCCCTATTAAAAATAAACAAGATAAAATAACATGAGCTAAAATTCGAAGCGTGGTCCCTTATCCATGTTTCCTATCAGTTGTTTCTCATAATCGAGAGAATAAATGCTACTTTGTTTTTTTTTAAAATTTAAAATGTAGCCTGCCTAGAAATTATACCTCAGATATAGGTTAACTTCTGTCATAAAATATATTATTTGTATGAGTAATCGCTACACTACCTTTTTTTTTTCATCAGATTTGTTTTAATGAGTTTTTTTTATAAAAGTCTTTGATGAAACAATTGTTTTTTCTTACTAGTCCCCCAAATTATAAATTCTCTTTTATGATTTTAACAATATTTTATTGTAAAGAGTTGTTATAATTAATAAGTAAGAGATATGGTGTCACTGTGATCGGGAGGTCTTATCTCGATAATTTGCATCTTATTAAATTAAAAATCTATTAAATATTTTCTTTCTATTCTAACTACACAGCGATTGCCCAACTTCTTCGTCCACTCACACAATAGACCAACACAATACCACACAATACAGTATTACGGCAACACATACTTTCAATCGATTGGGATTTCATGACAGTCCAATAATTTCCAGAAAAGCAACACTTGTCACAATCACAACAACACAACGTTTTCACCATATCAACACATTCAGTATTCAACAACTAATTTATCGATGATAATTAATCTTCGGAATCAACCACAAAAATCAAACACAAAAAAATGATTTCATAAACCCAATCCCACATACTATTCATCATATCCCCTATTATAGAGTCAGAACCCCACCCTTACCTTGGATTGGAGATTGCTCTATAATTTTCTAATCGAATTTCTAGCTTGCCTCTTCGTGTACTTCTACGTATCTCTCTCTTCAAACCCTCGTTCCTCTTTCTCTGCAACCTTATGACAAACCCTTTTCTCCACTTCTTTCTCCAAGGTTTTTTCTCTCTTACTAAAACCTAGTTTTTCTTTTACTACTATCTCTAATTCACTTAATTAATAATGATAATACTACTATTGTTCTATTTACTCCAATTAGGCTTCATTTCTACACCCTCATTTTTACTACTCCCATCACTTAATTAAACCCATATATTAAATCTAGGATTACTCCAATATTACTTCTACCGCTTAATCACCAAATAATCAACTAACGACATAACAACTTAAATTAACATTTCACAACAATTCACAACTTCGACAATTAATTCGAAAAATAATCCGAAAATAATTTAATTAAATAATTAATTAAATTACGGGAGTTACACCTCACTTTACCAACCGGTTTTGTAAGGATGAGTTAGGTGAAACTCTAATATGGTATCAGAGCCTATCGGTCGGACCATGGGCCGCTCACCGTTAATATCCATGCACCAAGCCCAAAAAGAGTGCTGGACGTGAGAGGGTGTATTAGGAAGATCCTAAAATCCCACATTGGTTGGAGATGGAGCATTGAAAGAGTATATATAGTGGGACACTCCTCACCTTACCAACCGGTTTTGTAAGGATAAGTTAGGTCAAACTCTAATATGGTATCAGAGGCTATCGATCGGACCATGGGCCGCCCACCGTTAATATCCACGCACTAAACCCAAAAGAATGCTGGCCGTGAAAGGATGTATTAGGAAGATCCTAAAGTCCCCTATTGGTTGAAGATAGAGCATTGAAAGAGTTAATATAGAGTGACACTCCTCATGTAACACCCAATTTCTACCCGGCGAATAATAATAAAAATCAGAGTTGTAAAATTTCTAACATAACATGGGATGCTACACTTTTAACTAAAAAACAACTTTCATTCAATCATTTGTAATTCAGATACATAACAAATAATTTCGGAGTGAAGACAACAACTTCTTTAGTCTTTATAAATAAAACAACTTTCATTACTACGCACCAGATTCACAAAATTCAACTTAAAATAACATATTCTCATGTCCAACTCAAAAAACTTCAAAACAACAAGTATATCATGTAATCAACTTAATACTGAATAACTAAGGTAAATCCAACAGTAAAACAACATGCGTTCATCCCCCTGAGTGTTACGTATCAGAGCGACTACACCGACTCGAACTAATGAAGGTAAGCAGCCTTCACTCTGAATTACCTGCACATTACCAACATAGGGGTAACATTCAAACAGAAGGGGTGAGATATCGAACCATATAATTGAGTGTATGATAAACAATATATTAGATCACATTATATAAAATCACCACTTCAGCAACTTTCAAACAACATCACTCATTATCATTCAACAATTTTAAACATCGTTATATTATAATAACAACAATTCAATATGCGACACAGAATGTGACTTGTACAATGCACATGCATGTGGTACCAATGGAGCAGACCTCCCAACTTAGAAACTGCCAGTTAATAGAGGCGTCAACAAGGCATAAGCCTTCAACTTAAAAACAAGGCATAAGCTTCCAACTTAATATTTGCCAATCCAGGCCAACTTACTGAGCATCAGCTCCAACTTGATATGCTATGTATGCGACAACAATGAAAGCGACAATGTAACAGTGAAATTGGTGAGACTAAAGCCATGCGAAAGACTTAGCTCATTTTGTTTCAAATAGAGTCGCCACCGCGCTTTATTGTTTCCAAAAAGAATGGGAGAAAGAGCGAATAAAACCCACATAATTTTTTAAAATCAAAACTAATAAACTTATAAGAGATTGGGTAAGGGGGTCTGTTATACAAGGGGAAGGTTTTAAGCACCCCTCATATCCACGGTACTCCATGGGAACCTCTTTGAAAATGTTATTGTTTTTGTGTACATCTTTTTGAAAAGCTTATGTGAATTTGTTTAAAATAGAGGGTGAGGATGAGAAAAGAAGTTTTTGAAAGTGAGCTCGATAAGACATCGCATCTTAGGCCTACATACCCCTTTTAAAGGAAAGGGAAATCAGAGTTTTTGTAGTTCCTCTTAAAAGGAAAATAAAAGGGCCAAAGTGGCCAAAATATTTTTGGGTGTTGAGTTTTAACAATACAAGGTCAATGAATTAAGAGTAGTTTCACCGGGGAATAATTCTTCTCTTAATTCCAAGGTTTTTAAAAAAGGGGGGATTGGTTGAGTTTTATCAATACAAGGTCAATGGACTAAGAATAGTTTCACCGGGAATAATTCTCCTCTTAGTACCAAGGTTTTAAAGAAGGGGTTGGTAAACAAAGTATATACAATGATACAATGATAATACAATGGATAACAAATATAAGAATACAAGGATAAAATCAACAAGTACATGTACAAGAACAAAAGACAATGATCAAGGTAAACAAATCACATTTAACATGGATAAGCAAAGACCAAGAAGTTTTTTGAATTAGGGTTTTAGAACCATATTTAAGCCTAATTGATTTTTTAATGATTAAAATACCAAATTCTAAAAGAGAATTGGTCTAAGGGTTCATGGTATAATCAAAGGGACATTGACCTAACCCTAGAAATATTCTCATAAAAATATTGACAATTTGTTTAGAGAAAATATTAAAAGGAAAATGATTTTTTTTGTATTTTTAAAACACATAGACTTGTTTTTGGTTTTAATTTTAAATGATAAAATAAATAATATTTTTTGGATTTTTTAATTATAATATTAAAATATGCAATATAAATAAACAACACAAAAAAAAATCAAGTCAAAAAGATCAATTTTACTATTTTAAATGATTTTTCAAAGTTGACAAAAAAGATGATATAAACTAGTGGTAAAAAATAAGGTATTGTTGCTTATGGAGTTTGTACTCAAGCCCTTGTATTCACAAGTGAAATACTTTTAACACTGGGTCACGCGCTTCGGACTTTACTATTGAAAACAACCAATAAAGAATAAATAATATTTAGAATCAAGCCAGAAACATGAAAAATAAAAAAATAACGCAAAACTGTAAAAGGGAAGATTCAAACACATGACCTTGAACATTATCACCTTATAATACACACGTTTACCAACTAAGCCATTCCAATTAGTCATTTAAAACACACATGGAAATAAATATAAAATAAACATGGTTCTGAAAAGTTGAAGATGAACTTCATCTTCAACGTTGTTGTAACCGTAACTTTGTTCCAAAAATCCCACCATGGATAAATTGCAAAAGCTTTATTTCTCAACCAAATTAAGAAGTATAAAAACCAAAGTTGCTTATTTTTTCGAGAGCAATTCAAATATATAATTCCTTTTAATTAATATTCACTATATCATTCAAATTTTTCTACCAAGAGTATGAACCCTAAAACTTGAAAATAAAATTAAATGGCTAATGCTAACAACAAATCCCTAGAAACCTTAGGGCTATTGTTCCTCACATTAAAGCACACAATATGGTATCAAGAAATGATCAAAATGGTTCTCGTATGATGGAGTTTGAATTTGAGAAAACTCACCTTGTAAGTGGAGATGGTGAACTCGGATTCAAGCGCGTTTAGGGGCTGAAATTGATCCTATTAGCTTCCTTGATGTTCCAGAAACGTGTTGGGATGATTAGAATGCTTTGAAACTTCCTCAAACTTTCCAACCAAATCAAGTTGCAAGGTGAAAAATGTGAGATTCAGGTATGATGATTGAGTGATTATAGTTGCAAATTAATGCATACAGTAATCTATACTAAGTATATAAATGGTGTTTATGTGAAAAAAGTGGAGAAAACTTAAAGGAAACAAGAGTTTCGAAAATTTGCTCTTATGGTGAAAGAAAATGGAGTTTTTTGGAGACTATGGAAATTTGAGGGAAATTGTGGTGTATTGAGGTTATGAACAACTTCTATACGATGTATGGAAGCTACTTGGAAGGTGGTTTGACACAACAAATGTTTGGAACTCAAAATTTCTTAACTTATGCAAGTGACTAAAATTTGGAATTTCAAGTGAGAGGGTGAGATTGAGAATTATTGTGTGTTTGATTTCAGAAGCAAAGGCCTCTATTTATAGGCATAATTTGTGGTTTGTGGAGGGAAAAATCTGATCAAAAGAAGTTCACATGTGATACTTGTACCATTTTGCTTCTTCATGAAGACACATGAAAGTTATGGTTCCAATGGTATGGTACAAGCATGCTTGGAGTTGTTGGTTGCTTTAAACATGTTTGGTTTGAGTTTTAGATGGAGTGTATGCAGAAGCAACAAGTTGGAAGCTCAAGAAGAGTGGACTTTGTGATTATAGTGGCTTTACAAGAATGGAAGTCACCACTTTATGCTTGAAATGGAATGAAACTTTGGACAATGCTTAAAACACATGGATCATTGTTCAAAAGCAAATGAAATCATCTGAGTTTGGTGCCTTGAACAAGTTAAAGGGGCTGTAAGAAATGAATCTTTGCATTTGGAGTAGTTTTGATTCATAACTTCTTCATGTTCATGAAGTTTTTCAAGTGTTATGGAGCCTTCTTCATAAAATCATATCTCATAGCTCAAGCCATGGAATTTCATGCTAATGGTCTCTTTGGAAACCCTTGCTACATACTTCAATTCACTTGTTAAAAGTTTCCTCAAAATCTTTTGGGATCATGGAGAAAAATGACCACAAAGTTAGGAAAAAATCAAGTGAAAACACTTAAATTTTTTTGTAGTTTTTTGAACATAATCTTCATAATTCCATATCTCTCAAAATAATCATTTTTGATGAAACCATGAGTAGAGACAAATTTGTTTATTTGATTAAGATCTACAACTTTCATGTTGGGAGATTTTTGAGTGTGTAGGTGAAATTTGGAGTTCCCAAAATGAGGCCAAAATCACTTAAAAACCCTAATTTTGACTTTTGTTGACTTTTTGATTCTTGATGAATTTTCTTGATTTCTCTTGGTCAAATGTCTTCAATAGTCATATGATGATGATTTGAATCCTTAAAAGTTCATGGTTGACCATTTTTCTCAAAAGTCAAAGGTTGACCCACACAGTTGACTTTTCCAGATGAACTGCAATTTTGCGGATTCCACATGAATCAAGGTCTCCTCTTCAAATGAATGATTTGAATGGATTATAATGTTGATTTGGATGCCTTTGAATCAAGGTTTGATTCTTGGAGCCATGTCCTGATTAAAAGTAAACCCCTCTAGTGGAATTAGGTCAAAAACCCTAATTGGTGCACCAGATGAATTATAAAGTTGTTGATCTTGAATTGAGCCATTCTTGGACTTTGATTTTGATGGAAGGATCATTTGAACATGGGAGAATGTTTGAACTTCTTTGTGCGCCTTAAAACCCTAATTTGCCCAGTCTCCTATTGACCAATCTCCTGTCTTAAAACACAAGCAACAAACAACAATTTTTGTATTTTTGATTAATAAATGATGTATGCATGATGATGGTGATCCTACTATTTGGAATATGGTGGGATCTCAGTGGTCGAAAATTGGGGTACAACAGACAAAAACAAAAACAACAATTCAACGGCAACTCAACAATAAATCAACATTGGTCATAAGCCTACAACTTAGTCTCACAAATAAATAAAGGCATCTCAACAACAACATCGATTATTAACAACAACATAAAAACGAATATAATTCAGCAGCAACACAACAACTTATCAACATTGGCCATAAAGCCTATAACTTCATTTTTGCCTATAAAAGGAGGCAACTCAACCAACTTCACATCACCTGCAAGTTTTACATGTTTTCAACAAATATTCAACACACCAATTCAACCAAAACAATCTACACTCATTCCGTAATTATCTGGACAGTTTTCAACCCAGACCGGTTAATTAATTTATTAGTTAAAAATTACTAACACTCCTATTCGGTACTGTTTTCATCAATTCCTTATTATTACTACTAGTTCTCTGTTAGTGAAAATTGATTCTGCTATAGAATCTTATCTCTGCCATTATTTTTACTGTCACAAATAATTCTGCTACTTAATTCTTCTGCTAGTATCTTCTATAATTATCAATATTCCTACTCTGTGCTACTATTATCTAGTCCATCCTGCTACTGCTAGTGTATTACCACCTATTGTTTAATTTCTAGTTTTCATTATTCACTACTGTTACCTATAGTCAAATAACCCTCTGCTATTATTAACCCTCTGTTAATGTTGTTAATTATATTTAGCTAACCAAATTTTTATTTTCCATTAATTAATCACTATCACCAGTTAACTATCACTAACTTCCACTTAATTCATTTAGGGACAAATATTAATTATCATGGCATCATATATCTGAATAATGAAACAATTTACCCAAAAGTATGGTGGCACTCACCACCACTCCTAGGGTGAGCGCCCCTTATCTCTTACTTTCATCTAGGGGTGGGCGCCCCATATACTTCTTCTAGGGGGTGGGTGCCCCTTATGTATTTTTTTTCTTTCTTTTCTAACTATACAATGTTTGCCCAGCTTCTTCGTCCACTCACACAACAAACCAACACAATACCACACAATACAATATTACGGCAACACCAAAAATTTATGCACAATCAACATATAACAGTGATTCAACAACAATTCATTCGCAGTCATAATTTCCAGAAACACATACTTTCAATCGATTGGGATTTCATGACAGTCCAATAATTTCCAGAAAAACAACACTTATCACAATCACAACAACACAACGTTTTCACCATATCAACACATTCAGTATTCAACAACTAATTTATCGACGATAATTAATCTTCGGAATCAACCACAAAAATCAAACACAAAAAAAATGATTTCATAAACCCAATCCCACATACTATTCATCATATCCCCTATTATAGAGTTAGAACCCCACCCTTACCTTGGATTGGAGATTGCTCTATAATTTTCTAATCGAATTTCTAGCTTGTCTCTTCGTGTACTTCTACGTATCTCTCTCTTCAAACCCTCGTTCCTCTTTCTCTGCAACCTTATCACAAACCCTTTTCTCCACTTCTTTCTCCAAGGCTTTTTCTCTCTTACTAAAACCTAGTTTTTCTTTTACTGCTATCTCTAATTCACTTAATTAATAATGATTATACTACTATTGTTCTATTTACTCCAAATTGGGCTTCATTTCTACACCGTCATTTTTACTACTCCCATCACTTAATTAAGCCCATATAATAAATCTAGTATTACTCCAATATTACTTCTACCGCTTAATCACCAAATAATCAACTAACGACATGATAACTTAAATTAACATTTCACAACAATCCACAACTTTGACAATTAATTTGAAAATAATCCGAAAATAATTTAATTAAATAATTAATTAAATTACGGGCATTACAACTCTCCCCCACTTAGAATATTTTTGTCCCAAAAAATCCACTTGATACTACAACTCTTAACGCGAATTTTGCATCCAACTCTCTGATCCCCAAGTCGCGTTTGACAACACTTCGACTACTGCTTTCTGGACATAACAATAACTCAACACGGTTTAACTCAAATACAAACATGCTAACTATTCAACACCTTCGCGTCGTAATCCTCAATAACTTATCTGCCACTTCAAAATATCTTGACATATCAACGTTTATAGTAGTAACATCAGCACATTCATACTTGGATATACAATATCACATTATTATCTTAATCACACCTTTAACACCAACCACATACCCAATCTCATTACCGTATTCATATACGTCAATTATCAAAATATCGACGAATCTATTTACCTCGTCGTATCACTCTTGTAGTGACATCAACATAACCAACATAATCAACTTCGTCATAATATGGAGTATTCTTCATTATGTACGGTAATCAACACGACATTACAGCCACGATAACCAAATCATCATAACACCAACTTAACTGTGTAACTCAACAAGCATACACCTAGCTCACCATCAACCAACAACCACAATAGTCTTCTTATAAAATCAGTAAATGTTTACTAGAAAGCATAGTCCCTTGACACAACATTCATATATCAACCATCCACAAAATCAAGCATGTAGATTAAGGCATATCATTCTCAAAGGTTTATGATATTTAGTCCTTCACTTCTAACGAGTTTTACATGCATAGAAACTGCGCCACAACACGCTTCAACTACACAACTATGATCATCCATCTTAAGTCACCGTTCCCATTAAAATTTTCCATCAACTATCTGCTTTACAGATTTCAATCTAGTTTCGGAATTTCTTTAACATTCACCATAAAATCGTTTGTTCACTTTGATATCCTCAACCTTTTACCTTGCGTCATTAACCCACATATAAACTTGCCACTTCGAATTGTCCAATACGTTCCAACTATTTCCTAGCCACTTCTTGATTAATTTGCACAAACTGGTGAGCGACTATCCTCGCGATATAACATCAACCACTTTACACACTATTTAGATAGCAAGACAAGTCTACCTCATCCAATACGACCCCATCTACTATCAACAAGAGATTAAGGGTGATCAGATCCTCAATTTGTCAATAGACAGCTGGAAATTATAACACAGTATAAACCATCATTACCAACTATAATAGCATTCCTTTAAAACTTGTACTCAAGTCACCTACACCATAATCCAATAATTCACTTTGAGACCAACAAATACTCCCACAATTCTTCTTTTACCCATTCCGCCACTTTGGCTTTACAAACACGACTCTAATTCTTCTTAAAGCATCTTCCCTTAAAAGGAAATCTTCATTCTAATCATTTTCAATCGACATTAGCTACACTCCGCACGCTTCTTTGATACTTTTACATCCTTTTAATATCGAACATATCATTTCTCAACTTATTCGCCAACAACATATTACGCTTGACCCCGTCTTGAACAACTGCGATAATAACCATTTATGCTAAAAAAGCCTCTAGTTCTGTAACTGACTTTAGAGTCCCTCCATATAGGACATCAACTACCGTATTTGAAAACACTTTCATAGGATATAATATATTTTTAACTCCTCATAGGTTCAAACAGAACATCAATCCGATACTCGGTGTCATACCCTAATTTTTGACCCCCATGAGATGTCACATTTCAACTACTCAATCAACTCAAAACAGATACCCAGAGCAGTCACTTGTTCACCAAGTACTCAGATTAGGGTTACAAGTAAGGAAATTCAGGAAAAAGGATCAATCAATGATTTAAATTGGTCCTCAACACCATCATAGGACTCAAAATTCCTCTTGATCCCAAATCCCAAGGAGTCAAGCCTCAAATCCATCAAAGGGACCAAATTAGGGTTTTAAGCCTATCGAGGACTGAAATCAGGGCTTTCATTTGGGAAGACTCACAAAGCTTCAAGACATGATCCAAAGAACTCAAACATATTCAAATGATTCATACATCAATACCCAATGGAAGATGTACTTCAATTCAAGTTCAACAACTCCCAATTTCATCTGGTCTACAATTAGGGTTTTTGACCTAATTCACCTGGAAAGTTGACTTTTGACCAGGACAAGATCCCATGGCTCAAATAATAGCTCAAGTACCTCCATAGCTTCATTATAATCCACTCACAACATTAATTTGAAGAGAAGAGATTGGTTCATTTTAAATCTCCAAGAACACAATTCATTTGGAAAAAGTCAACAGTTGGAGATCACCTTTAACTTTTTGGAATTTTGGTTAACTATGGACTTTTAAGGATCAAAATCATCAACATATGATTAATAAAGTCATTTGATCAAATAAATTCAAGAAAATCAATCAAAGATCAAAAAGTCAACAAAAGTCAAAATCGAAAATTTCAAAGACTTAGAATTTTTCTAAGTGTTTTAAGCATTTTTTGTCCAAACTTTATGGGGAAATAACTTCAATTTTCAAGTACAAACTGAAGAAAACTTCCAACATGAAAGTTGTAGTTTTTTATCTAATAAACAACTTTGTCAGACACAAAATTTCTTCAAAAAATCAACCATTTGAGAGATACGGGCTCACAAAGTTCCTGCAAAAAACACTTAAGTGTTAAAACCCTAGTTTTTCTCAAACTTCATGGCCAATTTTCACCAAGTTCCCAAATGATTTTGATGAAACACAAAACAAGTGAATTGAAGTACATCGTATAAGATTTTCAAAAAGTCTTGGATCACCTCTTAATTCAAATTTAGCAAGAAGTTATGCATGATCAAAGTAAGGCATTCAAAGTAGGATTTCAAGGCATGACCAACTTTGCATTTGGTCAATTTTATGCAAGTGCCTATACTAATTAGTGCATCATAACTCCAATAATACCAGAAAATATTGAATGGAATCATTTGAATCATTTGCATCAAGATTGCAAGGGATCCAAAAATTCAAGGCCATGTGATTATGTAATCATTACAAATGAGAATTTATGGCAAATGTTGATTCATCAAAGGAATCTTCTCAAGACCAATTGGAATGCTCCTACACATCAGAATTCTCTCCCAAACTCAGATGGAATCAAGGGCTAGGGGCTTGGAGCAAGTGGAATAAAAAATCCATCATGAAGCTTTTCTATGAACTCAAATCATTTGCCTACAAATAGAGAGCTCTCTTTCATTTCAGTTCACTCCAAAGCAACTTCAATTCTTGCTTTCTTCAAATTCTCTCTCTTTTGCTCATTTTTCAAAAGTTCATGGAGTGAAGAAGTCAATTCTTCAAACCAGAGCTTGTTCATTGAAAGTGGGTGTTCTAACATCTCAAGGGCGTTGAGTGGAAGTGATCCAAGCCCTCCTTGGAGCTCTGTAGCAGCTGGATCATCATAGTCACTTTCAACTTGGAGCTTAAGCAAGTGGAGTCGAGTAGAAGAGTTCAGAAGGTGTCAAGTTAATTAGAGTCCATCAACATCTTCCTTGAGGTGTAAGAAGGCTATCCAGATGCCTGTAACACATCTATAACATCATAATCACATTCCCCCATTCACACTTCAAGCTTAAGCAAGTGGAGTCGAGCAGAGCAATTCAGGGTGATTCAAGGTGATATAGAGATCCCTTTAGCGTCATTGAGGTACTAGGAAGCTTTTGCAATCATCAAATCATTGCTGGGAGCCCTTTACCATAGCCTTCAACCTTCAGTTTTAAAGTCTACACTTAGAATAAATAAATTGCGAGGGCACCATTGGATTCCTTGTTGAAAAACAAGCAAAATCCATGTTTACATCTTTCAATTTAGTTGAGAAATGAGAGAGTTGGAAATTCAAAATCCAAAGAGTTAAGCTATATTGATAATAATAATAATAAACCAATTATTGTCACTGTCTGAAGAGGCTTTCTGATCAGTTACGGGATGTTAGTGCTCATATGAACAATAATCGTCTAGTCCTTCAGCTCATCTTCAGTCTTACTAATGCTTACTAGGGTGTTGCCACCATGATTTGCCAGAGCAATCCAATCCCCTCCTTTCATCAGGCCCATTCCATGCTCACATTAGAAGAAGCTGGTTTGGTTAATACGACGTCCATTGAGTCTCCTGCCGCATATCTTACCACCCAGCAACGTGCTTCTAACGGCTTATCCCAAAGTACCAACTTCCGCTCTGGACACTTCTCCCGTTCTTGCAACGCGCATAATCGGGGTGGGAATCATCATAATTGTGGCAATCCTCACGGTGGCACCATATAAGGCTCTCCTCCTTGGCAGCAGAAACCACAACAACAGTATCCCTATTACTAGTAATGTGGATGGACTTTTCCCTCGTGGACTATACCTTCGTGCCCGTATCATACCTCTCAGTGGACTCGCCCCTTTGCTCCTCCCCGACAACCGCACATTCTGGGCCAGCATCCTCAAGCTTACACTCTCATAGCTCCACCACCACCCACTAACATTGCAGGTGTTATGCATACCATGTCTCTTACTCCTTCGAATAACATATGACATGGACACGGGTGCCTCGTCCCACATAGTGGTGTCACAAGGTAATATATCGTCTTATCCTAATTTGAATCACTTAAATCAGAATTTGTTTGTTGGTAGCGGACAAGGTATTCAAATTTAGAGGTTTGGATTCACAACCCTACCCATCTCCCATAAATACAAGTCGTTGAGTGTTACCCATGTTTTGCACACACTACAAATTGTTAAAAATTTGATTCCTGTGCGATAACTCACTACTAACAATAACGTTTCTTTTTATTTTAATCCCTTTGGCTTTTGAGTCAATGACTTTCAGACGAGGATTCCACTCATGAGATGTGATAGTCTTGGCGATCTCTATATAGTTACTACTTCTTATCCTTTTGCTAGTCTTGCTTACAGTCTCTAGCACAATCGTATTGGCCATCCTAGTTCTTCATGAGACTGTCTACATGCTTCAGCCACTGGGTTTCCGTGATCCTCATCATCCAGATTATATGTGTCGCTTGCTGAAATCTCTCTATGGGTTGAATCAAGCGCCTCGTTCATGGTACCAGTGTTTTGCTTACCATGTCTTCACCATTGAGTTTCAACACAACACCTCAAATAATTCTCTCTTCATCTTCCGACGTGGCTCTGACATGGCTTACATCTTGCTTTATGTTGATGACATAATACTCATCAGTTCCTCTCATGACCTATGCAGATCTATCATGATGCTTCTTGCCTCAGAGTTTTCTATGAAGGATATGGGATTGCTGAGCTATTTTATGGGTATTGTAGTGACTATACATGTAGGTGGAATTTTACTTGGTCCAAGTACCTACGACAAGTGACATTATTGCTCGAGTCGGAATGGCCTCATGTAAACCTTCTTCTACTCTACTTGACACCGAGCAGAAGCTCAGTACCTCTGCCGACACTCCATATGATGATCCCATTTTATATCAGAGTCTTGTCGGTTATTTGCATATCTCACATTTACGCGTCCGTACATCTCTTATGATGTCCAGTGGAAGTAGGTGTGTTTTCACATGCACGCTCTCTTCACCGAACACATGCTTGCATTGAAACGCATCCCGTGTTATGTTCAGGGAACCTTACTGCATGATTTGCATCTCTACTCTTCTCCTATCGAGAAGCTTGTTTCCTACACAGATGGTGATTGTGGTGGATGTCTCGACACCCGTCGATCTACTTCTGTTTATTGTGTTTTTCTTGGTGATAACCTAATTTCATGGTCTTCCATGAGATAACCCATGCTTTCTCGTTCCAGTTTAGAGGCTGAGTACTAGGGCGTTGCTAATGTGGTTTTAGAATCAAGTTGGCTCAACAACCTTCTCTTGGAGCTTCACTTTCCCCTTTCCCAGGCTACTTTGGAGTAGTGTGATAATGTTAGTGCTATTTACTTATCCGATAATCTTGTTCAACATCAGAATGCTAAGCACATTGAGATGAACATTCACTTTGTTTGAGAAGGTCACCCGTGGTCACGTCCGCGTCCTTCATGTTCTATCCGGGCACCAAATTGCTGATATCTTCACCAAAAGCCTTCCTAGAGTTTTTTTTAATGATTTTCGAACTAATCTAAGTGTCCGTCGATCTTCGGCTTCGACAGTGGGGTGTGAAGGAATTATTTTGTAATTATGGTCTTATTAAGGAGATTAGGTCAACTCTTAAGTGTTATATATACTCTCTGACAATAATGAGAAAAGCACAGAAAAACAATTATCTTCCAGTTTCAGTTGCATTTCTGATTGCATCGGCTCTACAAATTTTAGTGACTTGCATGTCAAGCTTAGGGTTGGTTTTCCACCATCCTAAACATGAGAGGGGAGTATTACAAATATTATTTTAGAGAGCTAGTTAGATGTAGCTTTCTGTTATTAGAAAGTTAGTTAATTATTATTTAGAAGTGGTTGTGGCAGTTAGAGTTTGTTAGTTAGAGTTTGTTAAAGTCCATCTAACTTCAACTAACTTTATATAGTTCTTCCTCTCTTTGTAAAATTTTTGAGCTTTTGAATCAATAATCAATGAGAATGAATAGAGATTCAACTCATCAATTCTAACAGTATGTATAACTAAAGAGAGTTTGATTTATAGTGAAATTGAATTCACTTTCAATATCCAAAAGACAGAGTTATAATGAGTCACTAAACAGTTTGTGACAAACAATTTCCACTTGCTTTCATTTTTTCACTTAAAACTAATACAAAAAAAGTATACTAGCTTCTTTTATAGAATTAGCTAGGTAGATCAAATCATAACATGTTATTTTACACATTTTTCTGGTGCATCCCTTAAGTAATTATAATTAATACAACCTTAATTAAGATTTTCACCAGATTAATGTTGTTTGGCAACTCCTTAGCATAAACAAATAATACTAATGCTACTTGATGTCAGTGTTATGGCTACCGTGAGTCACAAGACACTGTTAAGAGTTGTATTTGAGGTTGTTGTGGCTCTTGTTCTTTGGTCTTTTCAGCTTCTTCTGCTAGCTTAATCAACCGCTTCTGCGCTTCCTTGCTCTTACCCCATAGAAGAATGTATAGTCCAATCATCACCAAGATTGATCCCACCATACTAAACATTCAGAAACCAATTACATACATTAACATCTGGAATACACTCTGAAGCACTGACACCTCTGAATCTGGTGTCTGACACGTGATCAGTGATTACGTTTATTTATTTATCTTTTCAAATTATTATCTATATCGACATGTCAGTGTCTGTATTAGTGTTTCATAATTATTACCACATAATCAAGTATTGCTCACCTTCCAAGATAGAGTTGTTCATGCAAGACAGGAATATCAATCATGGCTGCCATTATCTGAACAAACGGACTGAATGCGGCCGTAAAGACCGGACCTCTCTTCTTGACACACCATGACATGCCAACAAAACACAAACCCGATCCAATTATTCCCTGTAAAAAACACAATTGTTAGAACATCAACTACGTAGTCTTTGACGTGCCTACATCTGCGACTACAGAGAAAATAAAGTTTCGTATTATTGAACTTACAGCATACAAAATAGCGATTATTTGTATCTTTCCTCGGAGAGCCCAAATAGACAAGTCATGATCAATGAACAAGCAAATGACAGCGGATTGAATGGCTCCGAAGAAGCTCATGATCGCGGTGCTAGAATACTGGCATGGATATCTTTTACTTATTTTAGATTGTAAAATGTACCAAGAAGACCAAAAGAGTGTTCCCAAAATCAAAGCTATGACACCAATAGTCCATTTCTCTGGTGTTCTTGTAGATGCTAACTTCACCGATGACTGCGAGTGCGAAAAGTTAAACAGTCCCTTTCCTTTGAAAAGTGTCAACATCAATGCTCCAACTATACACACCAATGTGCCAAGAATCTTGGCTCTTCCACTGTTGCATTTGATGTTCACAGTCTCTAATCTGTAATAGAAACAAACAAGATCCTATAGCAATTCATGAAGTATTCACGAAGAAACAGATACTAGACACGACACTGACTAATAGTGACACGTGTCAGACACCAGACACGTCAGTTTTGAAGATTCTTACCCGAATGGCAATGCCAATAGGAATGTGACCACCGGCACCATGTTGAGAAAAGCACAAGCAAATGTAGCGGAAGTATATTGGATTCCCAGGAGGAAGAAGAATTGTGTGACTGATGCTCTATAAAGAAAGTGTTCAAGAATTGTGAGAAGTGAATAGCAAGAAAAAGTGCTGGTGACAAAGAAGTAACATAAAATGTGTTTGAATTTTTATGACTAACCCAACAATGGCACTGAAGAAGAGGTAGCATAAAATTCGAAATGTGAGGCGCGGTCTGCTATTTCTGCAATAAAAATATGATCATAATCAAATGATTAGAGATTTCCTTCAACATATATAGATGTAGATTTTAGTGTGTTTGGTTTCGTCTGTGGAGCGCATCATGAATTCGTAATTGATTTTTCTTCCGTCTAATGTTATTTTAGCCTATGTTCGTGTGCGCGTCTACTTATCTATTTTTTGCATCATGAGACATGTTTATGTGAGAATCTAAAGATTTTTCGATTAAACCGAATAAAAGCATGCATCCTAAGACAAATCACTCTACATCAATTTCATTGAAAGTTTCTCAAAAGATCAAGAGTGCATGCTAACAATATCAAACACTTGTACACAAAAAAAGGAAGAAGAAAAAGAAGGACATTGAATGAGGGATTGAAGAAGGTTCACATACCTTTCCTTAAAGTAACCGATGGAGCCGACAAAAACGGTAGCAATCGAGAGACGATACGTGATAAAAACCAAATGGTTCATTCCTTCTTCAAGGACTTTCTTGAGAAGAATATTCACAATAGCAAAAGAAACATCAATTGCTATCATTATCATAAAAGGTTTCCATTCTTCACAACTCTTCATTTTTCACCAATGCAATTCTATTCCACAACAATGCAATATTGCTATGTGATATAAACTTGAGCTTAGCACTGTTGATTTATATAAAATACTAATATTCTAGAATAAGTGAAAACAAAGCAAGATTAAATTCTCAAGTCACATCAAACACTTTAGTTTACTATTTATGCTCTAAGCTATTCCTTTTGCTTTCTTTTGACTGATCTTCTTCAATGGAAAGAAAATTATTCCAGAATCAATTTAATGGCTAGTACAATATATTTGAGGTTGATTCATTATGTATGGTTAAGATATTTTTAGCCTAATATAGGACATGAGTTTTTCATTTTCATGTTACTTTTAGGTTAGAAGTCACTTATGTTCTTTATGTTTGTCCTTTATTTTTTCTCTTGGTGGACAATTGAACCTTCTATTCTATGAACATTGACAAGCATCTTTTTGGTGGGAATGCAATAGAGGAAAGAGGGATGATGTCTAGAAATCAAAATATTGATTTCGATATGGTGCTTATGTTTTTTTTCTTTCTTCTTGAGTATGCTTTATAGGCGATATTAAATGAGCGAGTGAGGAGTCGTAGACATAGACACACTCAGTCAAACTTATAACACTGAACTAAAACTTTTCTATAGTCGCAGACATAGATACATTTAGTCAAATTAATAATATTGAACTAAAACTGTTCTGTAGTCGCAGACATAGACACACTTAGTCATACTTATAATACTGAACTAAAACTTTTCTATAGTCGCAGACATAGATACATTTAGTCAAATTAATAATATTAAACTAAAACTGTTCTGTAGTCGCAGACATAGATACAGTTAGTCAAACTGTATAAACAAAAATCATGTTTATTGTCTTTCGATTAGTCGTCTTTTTCTCTTTTATTATTGATTGTTATTCTAACGAGATAAAAACTTATGACATATGTACTTTGATGATCAAATGACGAAGAAATGATGCGTCTCCCTCTCATATATAGATGGCATCTAATACTTTTATTTATATCTTTTTTGAAATTGAATGAGCAAAAGCCCCACCTTAATAAATGGAAAGTAAGAACAAGCTGTCAAATCTTAAAGCAATTTAATCACTTTAAAAAACACAAGAATATAGTGGTGCACAGAGGAGGAGAGATTTTTAAGACATGGACACTAAGCATCAATGAAAATGAAGTTCAAAATCCTCATGTGGCTGTGACATGCCATAGATGAAATCTCAAATATTGAACTTTTTAAAAGTAGTTTTTGCTTTAATCTTTGTAAAAGAAGGGCTTTCAAAATTTGTTGTAAAGTCTTTATGTAAAAAAAACATTGTGAAATTTTCATCTTTATAGCCAAATATTGGTCCCAGACAATCTCCAGTCAATCTAGAAATCAAGTAAATGATGATGAAATTTATGTTAAGAGCCATTAAACTTTTGGAGACTCAAAGTAGATTAAGAACAGTTCAACCGTGACAAAACAAATAAAAATTTTATTTAGCAACGGTTTAATCGCAACAAATATTTTATAAAATACTACTAGTATTTAATTACGATTTAACCATAATAAATTTTAAGGTTTTATATAATATTTCACTTAACACATTCTTAAAGACAAGCTCCGATGTCAAGAGATGATGTATGAACAAAATTAAATCTATATTACCAAATTCTTTTGTCTCTAAATACATGAACTTCTTGAGATTTCGAATTATCTCTCTTTCATAGATTTTTTTTTTAAAATTTTTTTCATCTGCATTATTTAATTTTATAATCTACAATAAATATTATTGTGATGAAAACATAAATTAATTATATCTTAAAAAATTGTAAACTTGTAAATCAATATTAATTTTCAAAAAATTTAATATATTACTATAACTTTCTTAATTCATAACATCAATTACTTTATGAAGTCTTTTAGTTGGGTTATAACTGTAAAAGATAATACCAACTAGATTGTCTTCAAGATAATATCTATAAAGTTTTCAGATATAAAACATTCACTTTTAAAATATCACATTCTCCTCAATTAATTCTTTTTCAATACTTTAAGTCTTCAAAGGGAAGTCGAAAGAGAAAATATGTCAAATATGTAAATTTTTTTATACGTAGACGAAGTGGTAATAATCACTAGAAACTCACATACACAACCGTGAGAGTCAGGGTTCGAACTGACATTTTCGTCACTTGAGATAGAATTTGCGGACGTTAAAGATGTAACTTTATTTCCTAATATATTTAGATATGTGATGATATATTCTTTGACTCTGCAAATATATTAAACCTAATGTCAAGCAAACTAGTCTTGGTGGATTAGATGCAAAAGATGATGGATTGACATGAAACTAATCAATGGCACAAATTCCATAGCATATTATATGTTAGAATTCAAGCATAGGATAACATGAATAATATGTCGACTCCCAATGTCCTTGGCTTTTCTTAGTAGGTTCCTTCCTCAAGCTTTTCTGTACTATTTTAGTACATTGGATAATGAGAACCGTTCTTTTTCACTATCAAAGCATTTATAATTGCTTTCCTTCCATTGTAGGGGTGGCAATATGGAATTCATGACAGAAAAAATTAGTAAAAAAAAAAGAAGCAATGTTCTCATGTGCAAAACCTCTTTCATTTGCCATAGATTGTGCTTGTAATATAATTTGTTTTTCTTTATGTTAAATAATAGAATGGAATTTAGAAAAGAAGAGCTTGTGGAATCAAGGAATTGTTGGACTTGACATTTTCTATATAAGGAATGTACTACATCATTGGAATTGAAAAAAAAAAGTAAAACATGGCATCTTAGCATATGCAAGGTAGACAATTTGGGATTCCATTGAATTAAGATTCCATTAATTTAGGTTGTAAGAAATGTATGGTTATGTTGTGTCTCAAATGAGACCACTAATAATAACTATTTAAATTGTGTGAGCAGGAAAGAATAAATATAATATCAAATGCTAATCAATTCTAGAAAGAATAAATATAATATCAAATGCTAATCAATTCTATATTAAGTTAGTAATGTATTCTCAATAGTGACACATTCTTAAGTAATATATTCTAAACACTCCCACCCAACAATTTGAGAGTCTTTAATTAATGAACACATTAGTCAGTGATCACTTACTTAGAGTCTTCAATCTTTTACTAGGTGCTCTGTTTGAAATAAATCCTAGTCCATTTTTATTTAAGGAAGACTTTTGACATGATGAGCTAAAGTCAAAGTTTTCTTTTTCTTTAATCAATTTTTTTAGTTTCATGCATATATGTCACTTACTTTTTCAACTACACACAAGTCTCATAAATTTCATCTGAGTTTTTAATATTGGCGATTTCGAACTTAAATGTTTTATTACTTTATTCAAGAAACTCTAGATACTTATTAAAATCTAAGTTATGTTTTTTAATCTTATCACTTTATTAAATTAATTTAGTATTTATTTTAAACAACTGCTTGTAAGATGACTTTGTTACCTCATAATCATCTTTCTCGTAGGATGCTTTCAAGTAAACTAGTGTCTTACCCGTGCGTTCGCACGGGTACCCGTCGTTTTCGCGCATTGTGATTGAGAAAAATAAAAGATATTAATAAAAGATTAAGTTTTGGGTAAAATTGAAAAAGTTATAAAAATAGTAATATTTTATTTAACAAATTATAATGAAGGAAAAGTTTTAAAATCGCAAATTCACGAATTATAATGAAGAAATATTCAATCAAATTATATAATTCAATTAGTGATAACTATTAGCCCAATCTCAAACTATCAGCTAAGGAGAGTCGATTATTTTTTGCTAGCTAAGGAGAAAATTAATTATTTTGGCTCAATTATAACTACAAACTATCAACCCAATCTCAAACTATCAGCTCTGTCTTGTAGGCCAATAAGAAACCACTACAAACTCCATTTATAATAATGATTCATTCAAAATGCATAATTAATAGAAAAATACTTTGACCAGTTACTTCATGTTCCCGTTAATATTCATTATTTTGATAAGTAACTTCGTATTCCCGTTAATATTTCAAATTTCTTCCCGTTAATTTTCAAAATTTTGATCAGTAACTTCATGTTCTTGTTAATATTCATTATTTTGATCAGTAACTCCTTGTTCCCGTTAATATTCATTATTTTGATCAATAAGTTCATGTTCCCGTTAATATTCCAAATTCGTTTCCGTTAATATTCAAAAAAATTATCAGTAACTTAATGTTCCTGTTAATATTCAATATTTTGTCAATAACTCCGTGTTCCCGTCAACATTTATTATTTTGATTAGTAACTTTGTGTTCCCGTTAATATTCAAAATTTGTTCCTGTTAATTTTTAAAATTTGGATAGTAACTTAATGTTTTCGATAATATTCAAAATTTTGATCATTAACTTTGTGCTCCCATTAATATTTAATATTTTAATCAATAACTCCGTGCTCCCGTTAATATTCAATATTTTGATCAGTAACTCCGTGTTCCCACTAATATTCAATATTTTGATCAATAAACTTCATTTCCCATTAATATTCAATATTTTGACCAGTAACTTCATGTTCCCCTTAATATTTAATATTTTGATCAGTAACTTCGTGTTCTCGTTGATATTCAATATTTTGTTCACTAACTTCATGTTCCCGTTAAAATTCAATATTTTGATCAATAACTTCAAGTTCCCATTAATATTCATTATTTTGATCACTAACTTCGTGTTTCTGTTAATGTTTCAAATTTGTTCCTGTTAATATTCAATAGTTTGATTAATAACGCCACGTTTCCGTTATTATTCAATATTTTTAGCAGTAACTCCATGTTCCCGTTAATATTATATACTTTGCTCTGTAATTTAATATTCAATATTTTGATTAATAACTTCATGTTCCCGTTAATATTCAATATAGTTTGATCAATAACTTTGTTTTCCCGTTAATATTCAATAGTTTGATCAATAACTTCGTGTTCTCGTTAATATTCAATATTTTGATCAGTAACTTTATGCTCTCGTTAACATGCCATTTTTTATCAGTAACTTCATGTTTCCGTTAATATTCAATACATTTAATATTTTGATCAGTAATTTAATATTATCTTTAATATTCAATATTTTGATTAGTAACTTCATGTACCCATTAATATTAAAAAAAATTCTATTAATATTCAATATTTTGATTAATAACTACATGTTCCCGTTAATATTCAATTTTTTTATCGGTAACTTCATGTTTCTATTAATATTCAATATTTTGATGATATTTTTGAAACAAAAATAAATTAATTTTAACCTTGTTTAAAAATATTTGATGATAATTAAATTTTTTTATAATAATAAAAATCTTAAATTGACAAATTATAATGAAGAAATATTCTATCAAATTATATAATACAATTAATAATAAATATTTAATATAATTGATTAAACTCAATTTACAAATCAAATATATTATTCCATATATAAAATATTTGAATCAATAGTTAATTATTCCTATATATAAATATTTTTGTTTTGGAATTATTTATAAAACTATTTAGGTTTAATTGCAACTTTAATCCTCCTATTTTGTCTTTTTCTTGATTTTGATCCCTCTATTTTAAAAATCACTATTTTAGTCCCTTTTTTAAGTTTTCTGTGCAATTTTCGTCCCTCTATTTTGTTTTTTTCTACAAAATTAGTCTCTATTCCTGTCTCTTTTACATTAGAAAACTCAAAAAGGGGACCAAAATCGTGGTTTTAAAAATGGGGGACTAAAATCGAGAAAAAGACAAAATAGGGGGACCAAAGTTGCAATTAAGCCAACTATTTAAATCAATTGTAAACTTATTCTCGTTATTACATTTAATTAAATGTGTTAATATCAGTACCATATGTGCGTACCATATAATTACCCGTGTGTATCCGTAATATATTATTTTGTATTTGGATAGAATTGACCTATTAAAGTTTTAATGGTAATATTTCAATTATATTATATTATATATATATATATATATATATATATATATATATTGATTATTGATGAACTTGTTCAATTAAATTTTAAATTTTATAAATGACAAACAAATTGTATGATTAATAAAAAATATCATGCAATTTTGATATTATTTATTCATATATTACTTATGTTTCATTATATTACTACTTATTCATACATTACTTATGTTTCATTCTATTACTATTTATTCATACAATACTTATGTTTCATTCGATTACTTATGCTTATTAACACCCATAGTTATTTTTAAATATTTTTTTTTAAAAAAAGTCAATAGATCTAATATATTTATTTTATTTAATAATCTATAAAAAATTTCATATATATATATATATATATATATATATATATATATATATATATATATATATATATATATATATATATATATATATCTTTCATATTTTATATTTTAAATAATTTAGTAGTATTAGTAAGAAATCTTATTAAAGTGAAAATAGAAAATAGTAGTTAGTTTTTCTATATAGAGAATGACGATGACACATGTTGTATTTTAAATATTTTGAAAATATACTTTATTTTTATAATAATATCTATGAATTTTTTATCAAAAAACTCCATACAATATATAAAAGCAATGATATGCCTAAAACATTTTATTAAAATATGTATCTAATAATATTTATCCTTTTGTTAAATGAGAGGTTAAAAATCTTCTAACCATATGAAATTTGGTTTCAAAATTATGTTGATAAATTCATTATTTTGGGAAGTTTCTATTAAATAATTTTGAAGGAAATCAAGTGAGATAAATTATATTTATTAATTTTTAATGATAATATGATTCACTCAATTTTTGATGATATAACATCAATATAATTAGAGTACTAAATATATTTGTAATGTATTTATTTTATACCAATTAAGATATTGGTAAGTAATTGATATGATTTTAATGTATTGATTCTATATCAATTAAATTATTCCCAACGTACTGATTTTAAGGTATGGGTCGTTAAAAAGGCTTTTATATCTTACAGATAATTTTAGGTAAATCATACAAAAGTACAATATTTACTCAAAATTACATTATTTTTAGGTAAATCATACAATATTGTAAAAAAAATATATTTTTTTTTGTAAGATATAAAAGTACAATATTTTCTCAAATCTAATAATTTAAATATACATATGGTAAGTACTAAAAGAATAAGAAATCAAAAGTTGCAATCACATGCATTAAATCCTAAATTAAAAGTTGCAATCAATTTGATCAATGATTACTAAAGATAATTATGATATTTAACTTTTTTATAAGTAAATGATTTATGTCTTTTCATTCTAAACTCTTTATTTACCTAAAAAAATATACTGTTTTTTTCTTTATTCTTTGATTCTATTTTCTTATACATTTCAAAATTATGTATATGTTTTGAATTTGTAATATTTTATTATATTCTATATTTATTTATTTTTGTTCGACCTTAGAATAAATAAATATCAATAATATTTTATAAAACTAACTTTATAAATTATATATATATATATATATATATATATATATATATATATATATATATATATATATATATATATATATATATATATATATATATTGATAAACTTAATTTTTTTAATTTGACCTAACTAAAATATTCTTTAGTTATATGAATTAATATACAATATTATGTTATTTATATATTATAATATCTATAATTTTTATAGCTACTAAGATTTAATATAAATATCACTCAAAGATAAAATCAATTAATCAATGAAATTTATTTATTAAAATTTGCAATAATATACCAGTTATTTCCATATCAAGAAAATAGGTGTGCTGCTTCATTATTTCAACAAACCATTCTTTAAAATCACGTTTAAATCGACCATAATGCTTGGATTATTATGGATAAGAAGTTAAAAATTGTAATCACATTAAATCAAAAAATTAAAAATAATAAATCAAAAGTTGCAATCAGATTAAATCAAAAATTAAAGTTGCAATCAAGTAAAATGCTTATGATATTTAATTTTTTTTATAGGTACATGATTTATGTCTTTTCATTTCAAAACTCTTTATTTATCTAAACAAATATAATGTTTTTTTCTTTACTCTTTGATTCTATTTTCATATAAATTTCAAAATTATGTATACATTTTTAATTTGTAATATTTTATATTTATTTTTTGTTTTGTTCGACCTTATAATAAATAAATATCAATAATATTTTATAAAACTAACTTGTATATATTGATAACCTAAATTTCTTAATTTGACCTAACTAAAATATTCTTTAGTTCTATGAATTAATATAAAATATTATCTTATTTACATATTATAATATCTACAATTTCTATAATTACTAAGATTTAATATAAATATCACTCAAACATAAAATCAATCAATTAAGATTTATTTATTAATATTTGCAATTAAAATATAAAAAATTAAAGTTTATTATATGAATTAATATAAAATATCATGTTATTTACATAGTATAATATCTACATTTTTGACAAAACTTGCGCAAGCATAACCCAGTAATTTCAAGCAGATTCTCCATTGTATATTGACACCAACCAACTTGATTTCTACTTCTACAGCTCAAACTTTCGGGACAGTCAAAGAAGAATATTTATTTCAAACGAATCGTATAGACGATGTTTTCTACTGTCTGCACCAGAAAAAAATCCAAAACACATATTAGGACAATATTTAAATTGTTACTAAAAAAATAGAAAATAGGGATTGGAAACAACCCATGTAAAAAAACAAACCATATACTATGGAGTGACGCCATTGGTACTTCAGAATGATACATTACAAATTCAACCTGCAAATAACATGAAACGCCAATTAGTACTTCAGAATGATACACTACAAATTCAACCTGCAAATAACATGAAAGATATTTTCTATCAAGAAAAGAAAGAAAAAAAATGTTAAATTCCGGTTTGTCCATGAATAGTCGTGGGAATGGCTGTAATTGCAAAAATAGTATAAACCAAAATTTTCCACATGAATAGTCGTGGGAATGGCTGTAATTGCAAAAATAGTATAAACCAAAATTTTCCACGATTAGGTTTGATGAATATGATAGATACTGTGAAAGTATGATGGTTATATATAGTAATGATAAAAGTGTTTTGGAACGTGGAAGGCTTGGAAGGCAGAAGGGGCTTGGAAGGCAGAAGCATTATATGAGGTCATTAGTGCTGTAAGCAGTTGTGAATGTGAATGGCCAGAGAAAGTAAATAATTTGTAACTGCGAGATCATGAGAGGTTGGAGGTTTAAAGTTCAATCCTACAATGAGAAAGGAATGATGTGGAATTTTGTGAGAAGAGAGGCTGATGTGGCATAGCTAAGAGATGAGGAAATGGTAGACTTTTCTTATATGATAGATTATATATTTTTTTGTTGGAAGAAGATTATTCTATGGTTCTCTTTAAGGTTGACTCTTCGTTATATGTGGAGGTTTCATTTTCCCTTCTTTTTTAGAAGATTCCACTGGACGATGTTTCTTCTTCACGTCCACTCATAAATGAAGTTCCTTCATTTGATGTTGAATCCTCTGAAGATTGTTTAACTATTGAGTATGTTCTTTTGAATGAAACCATTAGAGTTGTTTGATAGGAGTTTGATGAAGTTGTTGAGGATTCTTCAGTTTTCGAGCTTATGCCTTCATTTTAAAGTAATTGAACTAGTTCATTCAAATGTTTATGATTTCATCCTTCTTTCATATTTTCTGAAATTCGTAAACACTTTCATCTCTTGATTTAAGGACTAGACTAAATTTCCAATTCTTAACTCTATGATATTGGTTAGTAACAAACATTCTAAAATAATTTCTAACATTTCTAAATTTTTAAAAGAATTTATGAGTCAAAAATTCATCTTCTTTGTCTTGTGTGTTCATTTCCTCTCGTTAGATACTTGGAGAAGCTCCATATATCATTTCAAGAGTTTTCCACATTTTGTTAGCAATTTTTCAACTATAAACATAGAGAATCTTGCTATCATCTAAGAACATTACTAGAAAGTTCTTGGTTTTGAAATCTATTTCAAAATTTCTCTTTTTTTCTACGGTCCAAAGGGAATAAGGTTTATCTACTACTTTTCAATCCATTTGGTGAGTAGGGATAAATGGACCGTTGACTAGAGTTTCCGACAAATCAAAATCAATAATTTAAATAGAAATTCTAAATCTAGATTTCCATAATTCAAACCTAACACCATTAAACGGTGGAGGTGTGTTTAGGAAACATCTCTTATTAAAAAAAGGCGTTGGAAGTCATCTTCCTACTAAAACGATTAGTCTTTGAACAAGTTAGGCTCTAATACCACTTGTTAGATATGTAACTCCATACACAAGCGAGGAGTGAATTGTGGGTTTTAGAAAAACATTAGTTTAAAAACATTTAATTATTATTTTCAGAGTTTGAAATTATTTTTTAAAATGTTTTTAACAAATAGCAATGTAAAGTAAACATGTGGAGAACAAAGAGTTATAGGTAAGAGAAATGACACCAAAGATTTATACAGCTTCAAGAAAGAAGACTTATTATGTCCCCAATATTTGATCTTAAGAGTATCCAGTAATGCTTAAGATTTTTTAGTAGGTTAAACTCTAGAACCCCCTTATTTAAGAAAAAAATGAAGTTTCAGGCTAACTTTCAACCAAACAATGAACAACAAAGAGAAGCATTTAGTCTTCCTTCCAAACACAAATTTGCGAGAGAAGCGGTTAGTTTTTCATTCAAAAAAAGAACTTAAAACAGTTAGTCCCCAAGCTAAACTGAAATTTTCTACGAACTTATCTTGAATCAAAGTGAACTTTTAAACCGGGTTGAACTCACAAACTAAAATGGGGTTTTGACCAGGTTGACCACGAAAGAAGATGAGATTTTAAACCTGGCTTATCTAAAACCAAAGTGAGCTTTTAAAACAAGCTTAAATGACAAACCGAGTTGAAATTCTAATCCGCACTGATCTTAAACCGAAGTAAGCTTTTACATCATGTTAAGCTTACGAACTTAGTTGACGACTTAGAACCTAAGCCTTGAAACTGAAGCGGTTAAAAGGTATATCTTTTAATCCAAACAAACACTTCCTTAAGGATAAATTATTCAACCAAGAGAAAAATACTCCTTTGTAAATTTACAATAATACCTTTTTTATAATACAAAATTCCTTATAAAAAAAAAAAAGACTTTCCCGAAGCGCTACAACTAATTTTAAGTGAGAGAAAGTGAAGAAATATTTTTATAGAGAGCGCGAGGAGTGGGGTCAGGAGCTCACATTTTCTGGATGTGAAAATGTGAAGGGAGAGACATCTATTTATAGGCAAGAGGTTGGCACAAAAAAGAAAAGATTCACTGGCCAAAATTAATGTGCCAATTGATTGTCTTCTTGCCCCAATCAATTGGAAGCCAAAAATTAAATGATTATAAATTTTTGAAACAAAAAGAATGGATTTTGAGACGCTTCCCTTCACTAAATTATTGTCTTAATCATTTAAGGATAACTTTCTAACATTTTCTAATAGTTCCTGGATCAACTAGCATGACTCCAAAATATTTTTAGGCATGTTTTCTTAACAAATAGAGGCTTAAAAACTTATTTTAGTGTGTGTATAATTTAGACGTATAACTTTACAAAAAAATGCCCTTGTGTTTTTACAAAACACGGTTCACTCAAACACGACAAGGCGAGATTTCACACTTCCTCTCTTTCATAGACTTGTCAAGTAAATCAATCATATACACGCTTGCTTAAATCTTCTTGGAGAAAAGGCTTGATATTTATTCAAGTTGAATGCCATCATCAGAGGATGTTTGTAGTGATCATTGAACCCTAATTTGTCTGCTTGCATCTTTAACTGTTTGTCACACTTGAATATTCATTGGTGGTAAAGATTGCTATGCAAGTTTCCATACAAGTTGTCATACATGTTGTATCATCGAAAGCTTATTATAGTTATCATATACAAAAGCATACTATCAAGAGCTCCTTTGATTACTTCTTTGAGTTACAAAACATGGTTCCATTAGGGGAACCCCAAACAAAACCGCCCCTAGTTATAACTCATATTGAGCAGAAACCCAACCCAATCTATTATGCAGAAGTCGAAGGACCCAATACGTACAACGGCCACCAAGAAGCATTCAAAGAACCATCATTCCCAGAGGATTTTGGGGGTGAAAAAGCATCAGCTCACATTGGAGTAGCTGAAAGGCTCGTTGTTTTCTGCGTTGGCCAGATTCCCCACCTTAAAAGGTAGAGCACACCCTCTTCCTTTATTAAATATGTAGACATTCATTAGCAAAGTAATAAAATATTATATTAGTGAGTCAATAACGAAAAAAGTCAAGGGAATTTGGGGCATTGCCAAAATTAATATTTGTTTCTTCCCAGCTACAAGAATACATCAATGGAAGTGTCAATGAGGTGGTTTAAGTGTTTTCGAGAGGCTTCATCCTGAGGAATAAAGCCCCTGGGGTAACCCATATCCTTAACGAAACCGATCCGCCTCTTCTTCAAATACAACTCTTCTTGAGAAAGGTCGTCCCTTTTATAGACATACAACCCATTTCCAATTAAGAAATGACCCTCACTCCAGTATTTGGGACATAAATTAGTACACCTTACGCCCAATTCGGCCACGAAGGTGCATACGATTGTGTGAGCATGCGGGCAGAGAGGAGTAACTAGAAATAATCGGCATACGAAATACATTAATTCTCCGAAAAAGCCTCAAACCCAGGAACAACGGGCATCATGTGAATCAAATCACGACCTCAGCCTGAGTTGTAGGACTGCATTGAACTTTGAAGAGGTGGAATAAAAGGATCAAATAAAGTCTCCCCTTTAAATATTTGCACCAATATTTGATGACTTTCACATATGCCTAACTTGCATGGTGAAGATCAAACGGAACAACCACCCGATATTTAAGACTTCCACTTTGATGCCATTCAAGAGTAGTCGGAGACCCATAATCAAGAAAATGCACTCATATAAGGGGATGAAACACTCATAATACTCAAAGATTCTTTCATTTTCACCAAGGGTCAAAACACCACGACCTGAAGATGGATTAATATATAAAAATGCCCCATCAAGACTGTAACACCCTAATTTACCTGACCGAATTATAATAAAATCAAAGTGATAAAATTCCATTCAAAACAATTCATCACAAACCAGGATGTCACATTTCTTCATAACATAAAAACTTCAACAATAAAATTAAATGCAACAAAGAAAACAATTAGCGTTCACCCCCTAGTGTTATGTATCAGAGCAACGACGCCGACTCGAACTAATGGAAGGTAACATCCTTCACTCCTGCTCACCTGCACGTTACCAACATAGGGGTAAGATTCAAACAGAAGGGGTGAGATATCATAACATATAAAAGAAACGTATGATAACAAGTATATGAAGAATAACGCATCATCTTCCATCAACAATTAGTATTTAGATAATCAACAATACATAATTCATCATCACATCATAGGTTATAAAATGCAATGAGACCAACTTCGACACAAATGCATGTGGTACCAACAGGGCCTGAGCCCTCAACATAATGCCAATAAATAGAGGCAGCAACAAGGCGTAAGCCTTCAACGATTTTCCAATTCAAGCCAACTACAGAGCATAAGCCCTCAACGATGCAATGTATGCAACACCGACATGTAACAACATAATTATGCAACCACAAAGCATAAGCCTTCTACAACCACCAAATAGGCCGTCACCTCATCGTTTTCGCAAACCACAACATATAATTATAAACAATAGTTAGCCAACCAGATTAAAAATGTCATTCTCAACAATCATTCATTACAATATATAATCATAGAAAATTCAAGTATTCGATTTTCATCAAAACTCGGCTCAAAGACCATTCGAACGACTCTAGTAAATTTTGGAAAATTCACTAAAATTCATGATAAATCACTATTGTCCAAAACCCAATTCAGTTTTGAAAAATGAAAACTTTTTCTAACAAGGCTTGCTAAGCACAGCTAGCTCGCTAAGCGTCCTATCGATTATGCAGAAACATTCTGCTACGGGTTTGCTACTATCCCAACCCCTTTTTCCACCAAAAATCTATCCTAAATAGTCCGGTTTTACGAAAGAATCATATATTCATGTTCCTCTATTCATATTACATCTGTTGGGATCATAAAAATGTAATTCTACGACATCACTTTCGACACTGAATTTACGATCAAAACCCAAAATTCTACGAAAACCAACAACAAGACCAAATTTCATACAATATAAGCCACACAACACATAGCAACCGGTATCATCATCAAACATGCATCAATTTATCAATTTTAGGGATTCCTCATTCAAAACCTAAGAATATCAACATAACCCAAAACCCCATTCCTATATTTCCAATAATCATACCCAACCTTATAGAGTTAGAACCCCGTCTGTAACACCCTCCTAATACCCCGCATAAATAATAAACAATAATCAGAGTAAACATGAAAAGGGCATTACAACTTCCATATAATTCAAACAACAATACTCATGTCATGCCATAAAGGAGAACGTCAACCAAATTTATTCAGATTCATCATGTTAACACAGCGGAATTATCTTTAACATCTGAATAACAAACAGCCAAGTCACAGACTTAGAGCGTCAACATACAAATCCATCCAAAATAAAAAGTTCAGCAAATAATTCTAAACGACGCCCCCAGTGTTACACGACCAGAGCATGACACGGACCCAACTGATTCTAACACTACTTGACGAGCTAATCCTCACCAAGTACGAGAGCTACTCCTCAATCTGAAAAATAACAACAGTAAGGGTGAGTCTCATTCACATTTAACTAATGTTATAAGATATAAATAATAAAATATCATTTCACATGCCATTCACCCAATTACAGTTATGATCAGATTCAAACCATAGAATCAGAAGGCAAACAACCAACTTAACACATATTATAACATTGGACAATCTTCCATTCATGTTATAATAGGAAAACAACCTAATGCAATGCAACTACATGCATGTGGTACCAAAAATCTGGGATATAACCCAACTCACCGATCCACCATCATCAAGGATACGGTAACACCCACTCACTAATTCCTCACAATGGGAATTAGCTACCACTGATCCACCATCGTCAAGGACCAGCCACATAATGATTATGAATGCATGCATCAACCATAACATGCTCATCACCCACATACATCAATTAATGTCATAATCATCAATAAGACACATATTTATACCAACAATACATGTACAATAGACACCAGTTACAACCACAACATTAAACAGGTAAACATTCATTAGTGTACCTACAAACATATCCTACCACAAACAAATAAGCTCGGTGTTTTAAAAAAATAGTTCGAGCCACAACTCCAAACACCATTTGAGTATATAAATTATCTGATTAGCCTCACTGTACTCGAAACGGCACCAAAATCCGGTTTACGGTTTAAAAGTTACACCTCTTTAAAACTTTTCAAAATGGACAGTCGCAACAACTAACAGAACGCGGCGCCACACACGGTTCGCGGCGTGGAACGAATAGGAACTACGCCTTCGCGGCGCAAACAAAGGTTCGCGGCGCGGAAAGAATAAAAACTACGCCCTCGCGGCGCGGTCATATGTTTGCGGCGCGTACTGAGCACAACAAAACTTCCTGGCCTTCTGCCAAGCAGTTCGCGGCGCCAACTCCTGGACGCGGCGCGAACTGGCGAATCCCAGCGCTCCGAATAGCAGAAAACAGCCTGCGATTTTACCCCTCCTTCATCAAATCATTACCAATTCAACCCATTCCAATCAGATTTCGCATACAGTGCAACAAACACATATTATAGCACATTATAATACATTCAAACCATCCAAATAATACCATTACACGAATCAGCATATTCATTACGTGTAAATCCTCCCAAAACCTAACATTTCTACAACCTAAGCACAACCCAATTGGTACGGATAACACGATCAATTCTATCATATTATCTATAATCCCATAATAGAAGATAAACGGAAGAGTCCCCCCTTACCTGAAGGTTGATTCTTCGTTCTTCCTCGGCCGCACTTCTCCGTTCCTCTTCTCTTTTCACGTTCAGACTTCTTTTCCCAATACTGTAACCTTCTCTATTCTACCACTCCTTCTATTTTATTAAGAATAAAATAAAATTATTTTAATTAGTAATAGGGCCTACCAATGCACCCCCTTCCTTACTAACCACAACTCAAGCCCAATTGCTTAATTCCTCATAATTCAATTAATTTAATTAAATTAAATTATGAAAATAAATGGAGTGTTACAACTCTCCCCCACTAAATAGTTTTCGTCCTCGAAAACATACCTTAGGCAAATAACTCTGGATAGGAATCCTTCATCTGACTCTCCAATTCCCAAGTCACATTCCCACCTGCTGGTCCTCCCCAAGCTACTTTGACCAGTGCTATCTCCTTGCCACGCAATTGTTTCAGCCTTCGGTCTTCAATCCTCATAGGCAAAGTTTCAACTGTCAGATTGTCCTTTACCTGTACATCATCGACTTGGATCACATGAGATGGATCAGCAATGTATTTCCTCAACTGTGATACGTGGAATACATCATGCAGATTCGCAAGCGTCGGTGGCAACGCAATACGATACGCCACTTCTCCCACCCTCTCCGTAATCTGGAACGGACCAATGAATCGCGGAGTCAACTTCCTTGATTTCAGTGCTCTACCAACACCAGTTGTGGGGGTCACCCTCAAGAACACATGATCTCCTGCTTGAAATTCAAGTGTCCTCCTTCTTTTATCATGATAACTCTTCTGACGACTCTGAGAAGTCTTCATCTTCTCCTGAATCATCTTGATCCTTTCTGTTGTCTCCTGAACAATTTCCGGTCCAATCACGGCACTTTCGCCAGATTCATACCAACATAAAGGCGTTCTACACCTCCGACCATACAAAGCTTCAAACGGAGCCATACCAATGCTCGAGTGAAAACTATTATTGTAAGTAAATTCGATCAAGGGTAGATAACTATCCCAAGCACCGCCTCCTTCCAACACACAAGCACGCAACAAATCTTCTAGTGATTGAATAGTTCTTTCCGTCTGTCCATCCGTATGCGGATGATAAGCAGAACTCAATCTCAGCTTAGTACCCAAAGCCCTCTGCAAACCTTCCCAGAATCTGGATGTAAACCTTGGATCTCTATCCGACACGATACTCGAAGGAATACCATGTAAACTCACTATCCTGTCAATATACAATTGAGCCAGCTTCTCCATTGGGTAATCCATTCTCATTGGTATAAAGTGAGCAGACTTTGTCAACCTGTCTACAATAACCCAAATAGCTTCACAATTCTTCACCGTCCTCGGCAAACCTGAAACAAAATCCATAGATATACTATCCCACTTCCATTCTGGAATAAATAACGGTTGCATAGCTCCATACGGTTTCTGATGCTCAATCTTCGACTTCTGGCAAGTCAGACAAGCATAGACAAATTCAGCTATTTCCTTTTTCATTCCAGGCCACCAAAACAGCTTCTTTAAGTCATGATACATCTTGGTAGCACCAGGATGAATACTCAGTCCGCTACGATGTCCTTCTTCAAGAATACTCTTCCTCAATTCGGCAACATCAGGAACACAAACACGATTACCAAACCTCATTATACCATTCTCGTCGATTCTGAATTCACCTCCTTTATATTGATTAATCAGAGCCAACTTATCAACCAACTCTACATCAGTCTTCTGACCTTTTCGGATTTCCTCAAGAATACTACTAGTCAGCTTCAGCATACCCAATTTAACACAGGTAGGAGTGTCTTCACATACTAAACTCAAATCTCGGAATTGCTCAATTAAATCCAATTCTCTCACCATAAGCATAGACATATGCAAGGACTTCCTACTCAATGCATCGGCAACAACATTTGCTTTACCCGGATGATAATTCAGTTCAAAATCATAATCCTTGAGAAATTCTAACCATCTTCTTTGTCTCATATTCAACTCTTTTTGGTCAAAGAGGTACTTCAAACTCTTGTGATCACTAAATACTTCAAACCTTGAACCATATAGGTAATGCCTCCACAACTTCAACACAAATACCACTGCTGCCAACTCTAAGTCATGAGTCGGATAGTTTCTCTCATGCACCTTGAGTTGTCTCGACGCATAAGCGACTACCTGTTGATTCTGCATCAGTACACCTCCTAATCCTGACAACGAAGCATCACAATAAACAACAAAAGATTCCGCCGGATTCGGCAAAATCAAGATCGGCGCACTAGTCAACCTCTTCTTCAACTCTTGGAATCCTTCTTCACATTTCGAATCCCAAACAAACGCTTGACCCTTCCTAGTCAACTTAGTTAACGGTAATGCTAACTTTGAAAAACCTTCAATGAACTTTCTATAGTAACCCGCCAGACCAAGGAAACTACGGATTTCGGAAACTGACCTCGGAGCTTCCCACTGAGACACTGCTTCTACTTTCGTTGGGTCAACGGCAATACCATCCTTAGAAATTACATGCCCAAGAAAGCTCACTTCGTTTAACCAGAACTCACACTTTGACAGTTTTGCATAAAGTTTCTTTTCCTTCAATAGTTCCAATACCACTCTAAGATGATCCGCATGCTCTTTTTCATTCTTAGAATATATTAAAATATCATCAATAAATACTACTACGAACTGATCTAGAAAAGGATGGAAGATCCTATTCATATACTCCATGAAAACCCCCGGCGCATTGGTTACTCCAAATGGCATCACTGTATATTCGTAATGACCATACCTCGTTGTAAATGTTGTTTTCTGAATATCGTCCGTCTTCACCCGAATCTGATGATATCCCGACCTCAAGTCAATTTTGCTGAACACACATGCTCCAACTAGTTGATCCATCAAGTCATCAATCCTCGGCAAGGGATACCGATTCTTGATAGTAACCTTGTTGAGTTGTCTGTAATCCACACACAACCTCAATGAACCTTCTTTCTTCTTCACTAGTAACACCGGTGCACCCCACGGTGAGACACTAGGACGAATAAATTTCTTCTCAAGTAAATCTTCCAATTGATTCTTCAACTCATTCAATTCCGATGCCAACATACGATAAGGTGCCATCGACACAGGATTAGTTCCAGGAATTAGTTCAATAGCAAATTCTACCTCCCTCTCTGGCGGCAATTCTCTTACATCTTCTGGAAAGACTTCTGGAAATTCACATACTACCGGTAAGTCACTACTCACCGCTTTCTTTTTCACATCCATGGATGCAATCAACATGAACACGACAGCCCCGTCCTTCATTGCTTCATCCACTTGTCTAGCCGTCATCGCTAAATCCTCAACACTGACATCTTCAGGAAAAATAACCGTCTTCGTGAAACAATTGATATGAACCCGATTAAATTGCAACCAATTCATACCCAAGATAACATCAAGTTGTTCCAACGGAAGGCACACTAAGTCCATTCCGAATTATCTACCAAAAATATCAATTGGACAGTTCAAACAAGCGAACGAAGTAGTCACTGAACCCGACGCAGGAGTGTCAATGACCATACTTCCATTAATCTCAGATATTTCCAAATTCAGTCGTTTAGCACAATCCAATGAAATAAACGAGTGAGTTGCCCCAGTATCTATTATTGCAATTAAAGGAGTGCCATGGATAAAACACGTACCTTTAATCAACCGATCATCTGGAGTAGTCTCTGAACCAGATAAGGCGAACACCTTACCACCAGCTTGATTCTTCCTCGGCTTAGGACACTTAGGACTGATATGACCTTCTTCCCCGCAGTTGAAACAAGTTACAGTGTTCCCTTTGCACTCAATAGCAATGTGACCTGCCTTTCCACATCTATAGCACTTCTTTTCCTCACTTTTGCATTCGTGAATGCGATGTCCAGGTTCTCCACACTTGAAGCACTTAATAAGGGCACTAGAGTCTCCCCCACTAGGCTTCTTCCAGCCTCCAGCTTTCTGGTTACCCTTACCATAAGGCTTACCACGATCCATATGCTTTTTCCCTTTCCTGTCGACTAACTCGCGAGAGTGCGACGACTTCAGTTTAATATTGTCCTCTTCAAAGATTCGGCTGCAGTCAACCAAATCGACAAACCTGCGAATCCTCTGGTATCTGATACCCTGTTTAATCTCATCGCGGAGACCATTCTCAAACTTAACACACTTCGAGAACTCACTAGCCTCATCATTATTGTAGTGGACATAATACTTTGCTAGCTCCACAAACTTGGACGCATACTCTGGCACAGTCATGTTACCTTGTGTCAGCTCCAAAAATTCAATCTCTTTCCTGCCTCTAACATCCTCAGGAAAGTACCTCCGCAAGAATTCTCTCTTGAACACAGCCCAAGTGATTGCAACACCTGCAGCTTGCAGTTCGTCCCTACTAGCCATCCACCAATCATCAGCTTCTTCAGACAGCATGTGAGTCCCATATCTCACCTTCAGATTTTCGTCACAATCAATCACCCGGAAGATCCTTTCAATCTCCTTCAGCCACTTCTAGGCGCCTTCGGGATCGTGAGTGCCTTTGAACAACGGAGGGTTGTTCCTCTGAAAACTATTCAGCTGCCTGTCAGCACCAATTCCAGCTCCATTGGCATTCCCTCCCAGCACACCAGCAATCATACCGAGAGCCTCAGCAATCGCGTCGTCGTTCCTTCCTCCTCTTCCAGCCATTGTTCTGCTAAATATCAAACAATATCTATTAGAACAAGAAGTATCGACAGTGTCAACCTTACACTAATCGCATACTAGGGATTAACCGACACTAAGACTCTGACTCAAACGACCGACAATGCTCTGATACCACTATTGTAACACCCTCCTAATACCCCGCATAAATAATAAACAATAATCAGAGTAAACATGAAAAGGGCATTACAACTTCCATATAATTCAAACAACAATACTCATGTCATGCCATAAAGGAGAACGTCAACCAAATTTATTCAGATTCATCATGTTAACACAGCGGAATTATCTTTAACATCTGAATAACAAACAGCCAAGTCACAGACTTAGAGCGTCAACATACAAATCCATCCAAAATAAAAAGTTCAGCAAATAATTCTAAACGACGCCCCCAGTGTTACACGACCAGAGCATGACACGGACCCAACTGATTCTAACACTACTTGACGAGCTAATCCTCACCAAGTACGAGAGCTACTCCTCAATCTGAAAAATAACAACAGTAAGGGTGAGTCTCATTCACATTTAACTAATGTTATAAGATATAAATAATAAAATATCATTTCACATGCCATTCACCCAATTACAGTTATGATCAGATTCAAACCATAGAATCAGAAGGCAAACAACCAACTTAACACATATTATAACATTGGACAATCTTCCATTCATGTTATAATAGGAAAACAACCTAATGCAATGCAACTATATGCATGTGGTACCAAAAATCTGGGATATAACCCAACTCATCGATCCACCATCATCAAGGATACGGTAACACCCACTCACTAATTCCTCACAATGGGAATTAGCTACCACTGATCCACCATCGTCAAGGACCAGCCACATAATGATTATGAATGCATGCATCAACCATAACATGCTCATCACCCACATACATCAATTAATGTCATAATCATCAACAAGACACATATTTATACCAACAATACATGTACAATAGACACCAGTTACAACCACAACATTATACAGGTAAACATTCATTAGTGTACCTACAAGCATATCCTACCACAAACAAATAAGCTCGGTGTTTTAAAAAAATAGTTCGAGCCACAACTCCAAACACCATTTGAGTATATAAATTATCTGATTAGCCTCACTGTACTTGAAACGGCACCAAAATCCGGTTTACGGTTTAAATGTTACACCTCTTTAAAACTTTTCAAAATGGACAGTCGCAACAACTAACAGAACGCGGCGCCACACACGGTTCGCGGCGCGGAACGAATAGGAACTACGCCTTCGCGGCGCAAACAAAGGTTCGCGGCGCGGAACGAATAAAAACTACGCCCTCGCGGCGCGGTCATATGTTCGCGGCGCGTACTGAGCACAACAAAACTTCCTGGCCTTCTGCCAAGCAGTTCGCGGCGCCAACTCCTGGACGCGGCGCGAACTGGCGAATCCCAGCGCTCCAAATAGCAGAAAACAGCCTGCGATTTTACCCTTCCTTCACCAAATCATTACCAATTCAACCCATTCCAATCAGATTTCGCATACAGTGCAACAAACACATATTATAGCACATTATAATACATTCAAACCATCCAAATAACACCATTACACGAATCAGCATATTCATTACGTGTAAATCCTCCAAAAACCTAACATTTCTACAACCTAAGCACAACCCAATTGGTACGGATAACACGATCAATTCTATCATATTATCTATAATCCCATAATAGAAGATAAATGGAAGAGTCCCCCCTTACCTGAAGGTTGATTCTTCGTTCTTCCTCGGTCGCACTTCTCCGTTCCTCTTCTCTTTTCACGTTCAGACTTCTTTTCCCAATACTGTAACCTTCTCTATTCTACCACTCCTTCTATTTTATTAAGAATAAAATAAAATTATTTTAATTAGTAATAGGGCCTACCAATGCACCCCCTTCCTTACTAACCACAACTCAAGCCCAATTGCTTAATTCCTCATAATTCAATTAATTTAATTAAATTAAATTATGAAAATAAATGGAGTGTTACACCGTCCTTACCTTAGATTGGTGATTCTATCCTCTTTCAATGGGTTCTTTCTCTAGCCTCCTTGTGACTCTTATCCTCTTTCACGATAACCTCTCTATTTTACGTTCTCTAACTTTCTCTCAATTCTCCTTTTTCTCTTATTTTTAGTTAACCCTTTACTAACTTCTATCTCACTAATGGGCTTAGCAATAACACCCCCACTATTACTCATATTAACACAACATAGGCCCAGTCACTTATTTAATCATTTATTCTAATATTATTATTATTATTTAACTTCTAATAAAACATCATAACCTCTAATGTCTAGTCACACTCACATGTTCCTACCCTTTTAGACATACACCCCTCCAACAACACCAATTCAAAAATAATTCACAATTTCATCAAATAATTCACAAACAATTAACTAAATAATCAAATAAAATAAACAGGAATTACAGCTCTCCCCTACTTAAAATATTTTCTTCCTTGAAAATTTACCTGATGCAAACATCTTCGAATACGACTCTTGTATCTTACTTTCTAATTCCCACATCGCATTCTCTCCAGCAGCTCCTCTCCAAACAACCTTTACGAGAGAAATTTCCTTGCCCCTCAACTTCTTTATTTCACGATCCTCGATCCGTATAGGTACTATCTCAACTGTAAGATTATCTCTCACTTGCACATCGTCCATTGGAATCACATGAGAGGGGTATTAAATATACTTTCGAAGTTGCGAAACATGAAACTGTTAGAACAAGATTTGTTCTGATCAATATTCTTAGTTTTGATGATAACAAGGATATGAATTTTGTGTGAGATAATGTGGTACTCTAATACATTGCAATTTCCTTTTCAGGAAATATATAAAGAGTAAGCACAAATCAACGCTCAGAAGCTTTGTCTCAGAAGGTTCAGCATGCAACATCAGAACATGGTCTGGCAAGACATCAGAAGATGGTCAAAGCAGAATCAGAACATGGGTCTATGGAAGCATCAGAAGAACTTGAGATCAGAAGCAGAAGCACTGAAGTTCTCATGGTATCACGCTCAGAAGCACTTCAAGGTCAGAAGACAAGAAGATGCTATGCACCAAGCTGTTTGACTCTGATGATATTCAAACGTTGTATACACAAACATCAGATCAGAAGAAAGTACATGTGGCAGGCTACGCTGACTGACAAAAGGAACGTTGGAAGCTATTAAAGGCAACGTCAGTAGACACAGCGTGAACAAGGCTCGAGGTAGTTGACAAAAGCGTGAAACATTAAATGCAATGCTGTACGGAACACGCAAAGCATTAAATGCTCCCAACGGTCATCTTCTCAAACGCCTATAAGTATGAAGTTCTGATGAGAAGCAAGGTTAACAACTCTGAACCAATTCTGTGAATATTAACTTGCTGAAACGCTGTTCAACTCAAAGCTCAGAAACTTCATCTTCATCAAAACTCACTACATTGCTGTTGTAATATATTAGTGAGATTAAGCTTAAACTTTAAGGGAAATATCACTATTGTGATTATAGCTTTTCAGAAGCATTTGTAATACTCTTAGAATTGATTACATTAATTTGTAAGTAACTAGAGTGATCAAGTGTTGATCAGGATACTCTAGGAAGTCTTAGCTTGTGTCTAAGCAGTTGTAATTAGAGTGATCACGTGGTGGTCAGGATACTCTAAGAAAGTCTTAGCTTGTGTCTAAGCATTTGTTCCTAGAGTGATCAGGTTGTGATCAAGATACTCTAGAAGACTTAGTCGTGGGCTAAGTGGAAAACCATTGTAATCTGTTGCGATTAGTGGATTAAATCCTCAGGTGAGGTAAATCACTCCGTGGGGGTGGACTGGAGTAGTTTAGTTAACAACGAACCAGGATAAAAATAACTGTGCAATTTATTTTTATCGTCCAAGTTTTTAAACTACACTTATTCAAACCCCCCCTTTCTAAGTGTTTTTCTATCCTTCAATTGGCATCAGAGCGCCGGTTCTAAGGTGCAAGCACTTAACTGTGTTTAGAAAAGATTCAGGAAGAGAAAAACGCTTCAGTATAAGATGGCTGGTGAAACTCAAACAAATTCATCTGCATCTACATCTGGCTCTGCTGAGCAATACAATGGTAACAATGGTTATACTAGACCACCAGTATTTGATGGTGAAAACTTTGAATACTGGAAAGATAAACTGGAAAGTTACTTTCTTGGTCTAGATGGTGAACTATGGGATCTTCTGATGGATGGTTACAAACATCCAGTGAAAGCTAATGGTGTAAGGCTTACCAGGCAAGAAATGGATGATGATCAGAAGAAGCTTTTCAAGAATCATCATAAATGTAAGACTGTTTTGCTGAATGCTATCTCTCATGCTGAGTATGAGAAGATATCTAACAGGGAAACTGCCTATGATATATATGAGTCATTGAAAATGACCCATGAGGGAAATGCTCAAGTCAAAGAGACAAAAGCTCTTGCTCTAATCCAGAAATACGAAGCCTTCAAGATGGAGGATGATGAAGATATTGAGAAGATGTTCTCCAGATTTCAAACTCTGACTGCTGGATTAAGAGTTCTGGATAAAGGCTACACCAAGGCTGATCATGTAAAGAAGATTATCAAAAGCTTACCCAGAAGATGGGGTCCAATGGTGACTGCATTCAAGATTGCCAAGAATCTGAATGAAGTTTCTTTGGAAGAGCTTATCAGTGCCTTGAGAAGCCATGAAATAGAGCTGGATGCAAACGAGCCTCAGAAGAAAGGTAAGTCTATTGCATTAAAATCTAATATTAAAAAATGCACTAACGCCTTTCAGGCTAGAGAAGAAGATCCTGAAGAATCAGAATCTGAAGAAGAAGAAGATGAACTGTCCATGATCTCCAGAAGGGTAAACCAACTCTGAAAGAGCAAGCAAAGGAAGTTCAGAGGCTTCAGAAGTTCAAAGAGATTTGAACATGGAGAATCTTCTGGTGACAGAAGATCTGACAAGAAGAAGGCTGTCTGCTATGAGTGCAATGAGCCTGGACATTACAAGAACGAGTGTCCAAAACTTCAGAAGGAGAATCCCAAAAAGAAGTTTCATAAGAAGAAAGGTCTTATGGCAACATGGGATGATTCTGAATCAGAATCAGAATCAGACTCTGAAGGAGAACAAGCCAACTTCGCGCTGATGGCTACAGAAGATGATGGATCAGAATCTACATCAGAATCAGATTCTGAAGAGGTATTTTCTGAACTATCTAGAGAAGAGTTAGTTTCCAGTTTAACAGAACTTCTGGAACTCAAGGCTCATCTTAGTATCAAATACAAAAAGCTAAAGAAGCAGTTTGAATTTGAAACTAAGAAGCTGGAAGTGGAAAATTCTGAACTGAAGGAAAAAGTTTTAAATCTATCCAAAGATAGTGGATCTCCTTCTGAAACAGAAAAATCCATTCCTAGCATGAATCATATTCTGAAAGAATATGACTCGAGCTTCAGAAATTTCTTATCTAGAAGTATTGGCAGAAGTCATCTTGCTTCTATGATATATGGTGTTTCTGGAAACAGAAGGTTTGGTTTTGGCTATGAGGGTGATACCTCACATAAATTTGAACCTGTTGATGATCTGAAGATCACATACAAGCCATTGTATGACCAGTTCAAATATGGCCATGCTCATGATATTAGGCTCACTTCACATGCACAGAAGTTTAACACTGTTCACACCAAGAAGCATGTGACACATCCTAAGAAATATCATGCTGACAAACTTAAAGAATATCATGATGTTCCTCTTGTTAAATATTTTGCTAAACCCAAGTTCAATCAGAACTTGAGGAGAACTAACAAGAAAGGACCCAAGAAATTGTGGGTACCTAAGGAGAAGATAATTTCTATTGCAGATATCCTTGGCAGCAAAGAGGACAAAAAGCAAAATGCCATGGTACCTGGACTCTGGGTGCTCGCGACACATGACGGGAAGAAGGTCTACATTCCAAGACCTGGTGCTTAAACCAGGTGGAGAAGTCAAGTTTGGAGGAGATCAGAAGGGCAAAATCATTGGCTCTGGAACTATAAAGTTTGGTAACTCTCCTTCCATAACTAATGTACTTCTTGTAGAAGGATTAACGCATAACTTATTGTCCATAAGTCAATTAAGTGACAATGGTTATGACATAATATTTAATCAAAAGTCTTGCAAGGCTGTAAGTCAGAAGGATGGCTCAATCCTATTTACAGGCCAGAGAAAGAACAACGTTTATAAGACAGATCTTCAAGATCTTAAGAATCAGAAGGTGACTTGTCTTATGTCTGTTTCTGAGGAGCAATGGGTCTGGCACAGAAGATTAGGACATGCTAGTTTGAGAAAGATCTCTCAGATTAACAAACTAAATCTGGTCAGAGGACTCCCAAATCTGAAATACAAATCAGATGCTCTTTGTGAAGCATGTCAGAAGGGCAAGTTCTCCAGACCTGCATTCAAGTCTAAGAATGTTGTTTCTTCCTCAAGGCCGTTAGAACTCTTGCACATTGATCGGTTTGGCCCAGTCAAAACAGCATCTGTCAGAGGGAAGAAATATGGATTAGTCATCGTTGATGATTATAGCCGCTGGACATGGGTAAAGTTCTTAAAACACAAGGATGAGTCTCATTCAGTGTTCTTTGAATTCTGCACTCAGATCCAATCTAAGAAAGAGTGTAAAATCATAAAGGTCAGAAGTGATCATGGTGGCGAATTTGAGAACAGATTCTTTGAGGAGTTTTTCAAAGAAAATGGTATTGCCCATGATTTCTCTTGTTCTAGAACTCCACAACAAAATGGAGTTGTAGAGCGAAAGAATAGGACTCTACAAGAAATGGCCAGAACCATGATCAATGAAACCAATATGGCTAAGCATTTCTGGGCAGAAGCAATAAACACTGCGTGTTATATTCAGAATAGAATCTCTATAAGACCTATTCTAAATAAGACTCCTTATGAATTGTGGAAGAACAGAAAGCCCAACATTTCATATTTCCATCCTTTTGGATGTGTATGTTTTATTCTGAATACTAAAGATCATCTTGGTAAGTTTGATTCTAAAGCACAAAAGTGTTTCCTTCTTGGATATTCTGAACGCTCTAAAGGCTACAGAATATACAATACTGAAACATTGGTTGTAGAAGAATCAATCAATATCAGGTTTGATGATAAGCTTGGTCTTGAAAAACCAAAGCAGTTTGAGAATTTTGCAGATTTTGATATTGATATATCAGAAGGAGTAGAACCAAGAAGCAATGCTGCAGAAGCTGGCAGTCTCAGAAGCAATGGATCAGAAGATCAAGTTGCTGCATCTTTAGAGAATCTCAGGATTTCTGTAGAGCCAACAGTCAGAAGATCACCTAGACTTGCTTCAGCTCATTCAGAAGATGTGATCCTTGGGAAGAAAGATGATCCCATCAGAACAAGGGCATTCCTTAAGAACAGTGCAGAATGTCAATTAGGTCTTGTTTCTTTGATCGAGCCAACTTCTGTTGATCAAGCTCTAGAAGATCCTGACTGGATAACTGCCATGCAAGAAGAACTAAATCAGTTTACAAGGAATGACGTATGGGACTTGGTTCCTAGACCAAAAGGATTTAACATCATCGGCACTAAGTGGGTGTTCAGAAACAAGCTAAGCGAGAAGGGAGAAGTGGTAAGAAACAAAGCCAGACTGGTTGCTCAAGGTTATAGTCAGCAAGAAGGGATTGACTACACAGAAACCTTTGCACCAGTGGCCAGGTTAGAATCTATTCGTCTATTAATTTCTTTTGCCACTCAACACAACATCACTCTTTATCAGATGGATGTTAAGAGTGCCTTCTTAAATGGTTATATAGATGAAGAAGTTTATGTCCATCAACCTCCTGGTTTTGAAGACCCCAAGTCTCCAAATCATGTTTTTAAATTAAAGAAATCATTATACGGATTGAAGCAAGCTCCGAGAGCTTGGTATGAACGTTTAAGTTCCTTCCTTCTGGAAAATGGTTTCACTAGAGGAAAAGTGGACACTACTCTCTTTTGTAAAACCTTTAAAAAGGATATTTTAATATGTCAAATATATGTTGATGATATCATCTTTGGAACATCTAATGCTACACTTGGAAAGGAGTTTGCTGAGTCTATGCAGGCTGAATTTGAAATGAGCATGATGGGAGAACTCAAGTATTTCCTTGGAATTCAAATCAACCAAACTTCTGATGGAACTTATGTTCATCAAACGAAGTATGTGAAAGAACTTCTGAAGAAGTTTAATCTTTCTGAAAGCAAAGAAGCCAAAACTCCTGTGCATCCAACATGTGTCCTAGGTAAGGATGAGGTAAGTAAGAAGGTAGATCAGAAGTTGTACAGAGGTATGATTGGATCACTTCTATACCTAACTGCTTCTAGACCTGACATTCTCTTCAGTGTTTGTTTGTGTGCTAGATTCCAATCAGATTCGAGAGAATCTCATTTAACTGCGGTTAAGAGAATTCTGAGGTATCTGAAAGGTACTACTAATGTTGGTTTAGTTTACAGAAGATCCAAAGATTACAACTTAGTAGGATTCTGTGATGCTGACTATGCTGGAGATAGAATTGAAAGGAGAAGCACTTCTGGAAGTTGTCAATTTCTTGGAAGTCATCTGATCTCATGGTACAGCAAGAAGCAAGCTACAATTGCCCTCTCAACAACAGAAGCAGAATATGTTGCTGCTGCTGGTTGTAGCACACAAATGCTCTGGATGAGAAGTCAGTTAGAAGATTATCAGATATATGAGAGTAACATTCCTATCTTCTGTGATAATACTTCTGCTATATGTTTATCTAAGAATCCTATCTTACATTCAAAAGCTAAACATATTGAGATTAAACATTATTTCATAAGGGACTATGTTCAGAAGGGTGTTATATCTTTAAATTTTGTGGATACAGACCATCAATGGGCTGATATCTTTACAAAACCCCTTGCTGAAGATAGGTTTAAGTTCATTCTGAAGAATATCAGTATGGATTTATGCCCAGAATGAGAAGATGAGAAGATCTTATGTATGAGTATCTTCTGAAATGAGATTGGATTAGTCTTTTATAAGAAGTTCTGATTATAATGAATTAGAAGTAGTGATTTTGTTATTACTAACGTTTCATTGTCTAAGTTGACTCAGAATCTCTTTAAAAGTAAAACAGCTGTAATTGGCTATCCAGATGGTAAACACGTGTTCACTATTTCTGGAAAAGCGTGCGTGCAGTTGAGGGGACGCCTACTTAGGTAACTGTGCTAATCACTTCCTTTGTCATTATTATATCTCCTCACGTCACGTAACATTAAATGCTATCCATCATTTCATTTTATTTCTTTTTCGTTTTATATTCCTCAAACGTTTCTTTTCCCTCTATTTATTTTTCTCTATCTCTGTGCGTTCATTGTCATCATTCATCTCTCTCTCTCTCTCTCTCTCTCTCTCTCTCTTTATAAGTGTCTTGCATAAACCTTAGTTTATTCATCTTCAACCTAGCATTCATCATGAATCCTGTTTCAAGTTCCTCCCAACAAGCATTCAACAGACAAAAAGTCTCTCCACTGAAAACTCGCTACTTTCCTCCATCAGAAATGGAAGTTTTGTGTAAATCTTCTGTGGACTCTGATGACTTGGGTGCTTATGGTTTCAAACCAAAAACGAAGACAAAGGCTCAAGGGTGGTCGATCTTTTTGAATAAGACCGTTGGAAGAACTGTTTGGTTCCAGTTTGAGAAACATATCTCAGGGGTTGCCGACATAGATTTCAAGATGGATCTCTCAAGATTCCAAGAAGTCCCAAGTCAGATCTCCTCCTTGATGATGTTATCAACATTAACCCAAAGGAAGAAGACTTTCCTGAGATATTGGATGAAGTTAAGACTCATGTCCTTGACTTCTATGTTAAGAGAAAGTCCCATTTGAGACATTTGCTCTCTTCCTGTGAACTGTCTCTCACTTCCTCCTTGAAATTCATGCATTCTCTTACAGTGGAGGTTCTAGTCTGGACATGCATGCAGAGTATCAAGCTTTCATGGCTGAACAAACTGAGAAGACTGTAGGGATTCATGATATGTTAGTTAAGATTATGTCTAAGCTAGGGTTGTGTGGTGTCGTTTTCTTTTACCTCCCCGTTTCACTTGGGAGGACGGCACGCTAAACCCTTCACGCGAAATTTGGAAGGAGAATGCGCCCGTGGTGGGATGAATTTTATTTCAGTTCTTCCTACGATATCACACGAACTTTCTTATTTGTCCTACGAGTAGGAAAGGGGAAAAAAGATCTCAACTAAACCCTAGGAGTTTGCTAAGTGTGGGGATTTCACCTGGACTAGAAATTCTGGAGTCCGGGGGGTCGGTTATACATAGGGAAGTGTTTAAACACCCTACATATCTGTAGTACTCTACAGGAACCTTCTCTGTGTCATTGTGTTTGTGTTTATTGCTAATGATTGGGAAAGTTTCTCCTTTGTGTTAGGAGAAGGAATTGAATTGATTTGAAAAGACAGACAGACAGACAAACTGACTATTTTTGGTATTTTATTAGCTCGCTGAGATTCCTTGTGAACCTCATGCCTACATATCCCTAGTGGAAGTCAGAGCTTAATGTAGTTCGGGGAACTAACTAGGGAAATTAATGTTTTTTGGTGCCTTGCTTGAAGCTCAAGGTTGAAGCTTGGAATTAAATCTCTGTTTACAGTAAAGAGACATGAAATTATCTCTACAGAGAGGTATTTGTACTATTCTACCACAAACATTTAAAGGAGTGACAGAATAACTGAATTCATTTCATTCAAGAGGGGGACCTTACTTGTGTGTGTGCAAGTATGCCAGTCAGATGCCTCTTAAATGAAAGAAAGATGCTCGTCCAAATTAGGGAAAGTGTACAAGTCTGGGGATGTGCCAGAGCATGTCTTTCAGAGTCCTAAATGGGAGACTTTGATTGAAATTGAAATTGAAATGTTTGTTTGTTTGAATGTGGTAGAGTAGTAAAAATATCTCTCTATAGAGATAAGCTATGTCTATCTACTGTATGAAAGATTTGACTTTAGCTGGCTTGTATGAGGCCCAAGCTTGAGGCTTTTTGATTGATTAATTAATATTATTTGACTCTGGGAGATGACTCCACTGGGAATTAATTACAGGGATTTTGTGTTCTGTACAAAGCCCAGAATTGAGGCTGACTCTACTTAGGGAGACTCTATTTATGTGCCTTGTACAAAGCCCAAGGTTGTGGCTGACTGCTGAGAAAATTGGGTTTATACTATGACTCTAGTTAGGGAAAACATTATTTTCTGCCTTGTACAAAGCCCAAGGTTGTGGCGGACTCTTAAATGAATTAAGTATGGATGACTATATGGGGAAAGATCCTAAGTGTTAGAAATCTTTGACACATGAAAATATGGTTTATCTGCCTTGTACAAAGCCCAAGGTTGTGGCTACTGAGTGATGAAAAACTCACTGGGGAGACTCTATTATCTGCCTTGTACAATGCCCAAGGTTGAGGCTGACTCTTGACAGGGGAGTTTTATTGTTTGGGTGCCTTGTATGAAGCCCAAGGTTGAGGCTTAACTGTTTTTGTTGGTTTTGACTCTATTGAGGAGATTTTATCTATTAAAAGACTGTTTTTTGATGGAAGCTAACCCTTTCCAGGGTTTTGACTCAGCTGGTGAATTTGTCTGTTAAAAGACTGACTTTATCATGTTTTTTTTTTTTGAGGCTGACCCTTTCCAGGGGTTTTGACTCTTTTGGGGAAATTATCTCCTAAGAGAATGAAATTATTTATTAATTAATTTTGGAGGCTAACCCTTTCCAGGGGTTTTTATTGAAATGATGGATTGATTTTAATTGACTTTGGAGGCTAACCCTTTCCAGGGAAATTGGATTTGAAGGATTGGTTTTAATTGACTTTGGAGGCTAACCCTTTCCAGGGAAATTGGATTTGAAGGTTTGGTTTTAATTGACTTTGGAGGCTAACCCTTTCTAGGGAAATTGGATTTGAAAAGTGGATGGCAGAAAGATTATCTAGTGGAGACTCTTTGTTTAAAGCCCAAGATGAAGGCTGACTCAATGCTGAGGATGACCAAAACACAGATCCTAGACTCTACTAAGGAGGATTGATGAAGATAAGGGTGACAGAGACTGTCCATGTCTCTCATTCCAAAAATGTACTCAATGTGAAATTGAGACAAACTTAGCTTGTTTAAAGTCTGGTTTAAATTGGAAGAAACTCACCAGGGTAGGCTAAAAGGTGACTAAAGACCTGTTCCTATGTTTATAAGAAACCTGATGGGTCCTTGTATACAAGCTCAAGAGGAAGCTGGAAATGCTTTTAAGAAGCCTGTGGGTCCTTGTACAAAGCCCAAGAGGAGGCTAATCGAGGGTCCTTGTTATAGCACAAGAGAAAGCTTATGTAGTTTTGAACTTATTTTGGCTCTAAGCAAATGGGTAAGAGGTTTCACCGGGAATAATTCCTCTTTGGGTGGATGTGTCCTATTACTTTTGGATTCTAAGGTTTTTGCCAAGATGTTTCACCGGGAATAATTCATCTTGGGGGTTTGAACTACAGATCTCTAATTAGGAAAGAGCCTTCACCGGGAAGACATTCTCAATCCTAGGTCATATTCCTATAATATATATATAGTTTAACTGTCCTAAGTTTTATACTCAAACGTAGTTCTAAACTAATATATGCACAGTTTATATTTGACAGTAATTTAAATAAAGACTGTAAATTGAAAGCTTGTAAAGCCTAACCTGGATGGAGTGGAGGCCATTGAAGAAGTATGTACAGAGCCTCAACAGTATTTTTGTTGTTTTGTTGATAACAGTTGAATATATATATGATAAACAGTTAATGGTTTTTTGAAAAACAGAAGAAGTGAAGATGGACAAAGGTCACATAGGTATCTGAAGAGTTTCACCGGGAATAATGCCCTTCAAATACCAGAAGAATGTTTTTGAAAACAGAAAGAAGATTTTGAAAATACAGTTTTGAAAACAAGCTAAGAAGAGAAGGTTTTTGGGACTTACACTCTATTAGAGGCCCACTTAAAAATGATTTACTGTTTATGAAAACAGTTGAAGAAAAGATTGAAATGAGATAAGGTTTTGTTGTTTGAAAACCTTAATCATATGTTTAATCGGAGATTGAAAACAATTTTGTAGATTGACAAAAGTCAACTTAATTAAGGCAAAGATGAAATCTATACCTAATTAAGACCTAAATAAATAGGGTTTTTATCATAACATTATTCACAAAGTAATTAGGTTAAAACAAAATGAATATATATATTTTAAAGTATTTAAGAAAACATTTAAAACATACTATTTTAAACCTAATTAAAATACATGAAATAAATAATATTTTTATGATTTTTTTTGATTATTTATAAAATATATATATTAATCAACAAGTGTTTAAAAAATGAAGTCAAAATGAATTAATTTGATAAGTTAAATAATTGGTTAAAGTTGTGAAGGAATTAAGTTAGAAAAGTGATAAAAAAATAGGTTTTGGTCCTAGCAAGGCTTGAACTCACGCCCTTATAGCCACACACTCAAAACAACACCACTGAGCCAAACGCCAGTTGGTGACTATAACACGCGCGCATTTGGTTTTGTTTTAAAACAAGTTAGAAAAATCTGAAAAAAATAAAAGGATGAAAAAGTCTGGGGCGAGGGGGATTCGAACCCCAGACTTGTGGCATGATGATACTAAGGGCGCATGTGTGGCCACTAGGGCAAGTTGTTTAGTCGTTAATAAAACGCATACCATTCAAAATAAAATAAAACCTGCCCTGAGATTTCAAATTTTGCGCGCCACCACCATCTTTGTCTTCAACCTCAAGCTCTCCATTTTTGGATTTCTGAACTCACTTGTTTCTCAACCATTTGTCATGATGTAAACACGAAACTTGCTCTAATTTCACTCACGATTCTAAATATGTAACTAACATGAACTATCATTAACTACATCTAACTAATTTATCAGAAATCGTGAAGAACCCTAAAATTTCAAAATCAAATTAAATGACTATACTGAAAGATAAATGGATGATGATAGAGGGTTTTCAATCCTCTGATGATGCTGAACAAGATAGAATCGAGCTATTTCACAAAAGGTACTTAAATTAGAGAGGTGAAGTTCAGAAACTTACCTCTGAAAATGGAGATCGTGAGGATGATTGAGAGCACCTGGGTTTGAATGAATGATCTCAATAGCTTCCCTGAGACTCAATGATGCTAACTGGATGCTTATTGTAGCCTGAATCCTTCTGAATTGTTCTATGGACCTCCCTCGATTTGAGCTTCAAGTGGACATGGAGGTTGTTGAATCCTGAGTTACAGATGAGCTGCAGCCATCTGGTTAGCTTCACTATGACCTGAGGAGTGTGTCTGGATGATTGGCTTGCCTTGAAACCTTCTGAATCAATCCATGGACCTCCAACTGCAAGTGCTCCAAAGTGAGAGCAACAATGGTGTTCCTCCACCTACAGAAGTGATCCAGGTGCTTGGATCACCTCAAATGACCTCCCTTGAGATGTTAGAATGCTCACTTCCCAAAGATAAGCTTTGGTTTGAAGAAATCGATTCTTCTTGCCAAAGAACTTTGAAAAACAATGAACAAGAGGAGAGAAGGAGAAAGCAAGTAATATGGTTGCTTTGGTGTGTTTTTGAATGAGGAATGCATCTGTATTTATAGGCAAATGGATCAGTATAGCTGCAGAGGAGTGAGCTTCCTTAGTGAAGTTGATTTGCTTTCTTAGCCATGAAGGAATTTTGCAAATATCTCTTATGCAATGATGAGAATTTTGATTCCATTTGATCAATCCCCTAGCCCTCGATTTTGCTTGATCTTAGGGGACAATTCTGAGCCAGAAATGAGCTCTAATTGGTTGGTGAGAAGATTCCTTGGGTGATTCATCAATTTGCCATAAATTCACAAATGTAATCATTACATAATCACATGTTCTTGTTTTTAGAATCTTCTTCAATCCTTATGGCATGGTGAAAATGAATGCATGGCATGGTTTCAGATGTGTTATGGGTCGTGTAGCATCCATAAGAGAGGTTATTTGCACAAAATTTGCAAAGTCCAAAAGTGTCCATGACCTATAATTTTACTTCATGAGGCCAACTTTGAACAAGCATAACTCCTAGCTCAAATTGAATTTGGAGAAGGTTGAACACAATTTGGAAAGCCCTAAACATCTACTTCAAATCATTAGTTTATGTCTTCTTCAGAATCATTTAGGAAATTTGTGAAAAATGAGCCTAAAGTTGGATGAAAACTAGGTTAAAACACTTAGAAAAATTTCTAAGTGTTTATGACCTAAACTTCAAAATTTCCAAAACTTCATAAATGGTTGATCTTTTGAAAAAAGTTCCTTTGTAAGATGTTGTTTTATTTTGCAAGATCTACAACTTTCATGTTGGAAGTTTTTTGAGTTGTGTAGGTGAAATTTTGAGATCTCACCATGCCTTCAAAAACCCTAATTCCCGACTTTTCGCTCCTTGATGAATTTCTTTGAATTTCTTTGGCCAAATGACTTTGACATCCATATATTGATGATATTGATCTTTGAAAGTCATTTTTTGACCAAAAACCTTAAAAGTCAATGATGATCCTTCACAGTCGACTTTTTCCTGACAAAGTGAATTTTTGGACTTTTGTGTAGAAATAAGATCTTCTTCACAAATGGATGATATAAATGGATTATATGGAGGTAGTAGAGATCCTTGAATCATGTCTTGAGTTTTGGATTCATGCCCTGATCAGAAGTCAACTATCTTGGTGAATTAGGTCAAAACCCTAATTTGTCGACCATGTGAAAGTAATGACTGTAGACTTTGAATTGAAGTGTGATGTCCAGTAGACCTTGTAATATGAGTTATTTGAAGATGATTGATGTCTTTGAATGGTTCCCTGGGGCTTTTTAGGGTTTCCCAAATGTGATCCCTGATTTCAGTCCTTGATAGGCTCAAAACCCTAGTCTGGTGACCTGAGTAAACCTGTACTCACATGACTGGATGTCTAATCAATCATAGATGAGAAAAGTGAAGTTTTTGAGCCCCATGATTGTATTAGAGACTAGTCTTTGTATTGATTGATCCTTTGCCTGAGCTTTCTTGTCTTTGAGCATCCTCGATTAGGTACCAGATGGAGAAATGACTGCTCTGGGTACTTGTCTTGACCTGATGAAAAATCCTGAAGATATGTCATCTCAGGGGGGTCAAAAATTAGGGTATGACAGATGCCCCTATTTAAGTTTCTTTTATCTGGAGGGAGAGAGATTGAGATCTCGATCTCTCCTGCGTAAAAGAGACTTAAATATCAAAGAATGCCCGAATTTTGGGCGCTCCTGAGATGTTGTAATTGATAAAATCTTTGCATGATTTGATCCTGTTGTCGCGCTTGGCGGGGGATGAGGAGACAAACTCTTGTAGAAATACTTGATGTGGATTCTGGAGAATGGATGGCAATGTAGGATGCGCAATCCATCTTCTTCAACTAAGTGTTGATACTTAGAAAAAGGTAAACAACCTCCTCTCGTTCCGGATGTCCAAATCTCGAAACTGGTCTTAGTTGCGTTTGGACAATATCTCAGATAAAGAGAAAATCTCCAAAGGTCTGTTTCCTCATCAAACTTCTTACCAGCGCTTGGAGGTAAGATGCCATTTGACGGCTGTAGAGAAACTTCAAATGTTTGTTTCCTCGTCAAACTTCTTATCAGCGCTTGGAGATAAGATGCCATTCGACGGTAGTAAAGAAACTTCACCATCTTCCCTTTTGACTTGACGTCTTTGAAAGATTGTCATATGGGCCCATGATCTTTTGAGGGGCTAATGACTTCGTTTGAAGGCGGACGAACTGTTTTCGGGGTGAAAACTGCCATTTGTCAACTGATGCCTGGGGAATCAACGAACTATTTTCCTAGAGGAAAACTGCCATTCATCGACTCTGTGGGGAGTTAAGCATCCCAGAAACAGACAAACTGTTTGAAGAAACTGCCATTTGTCGATCTCTTGAGTATTTAGCAGACAAACTGTCTTTTCTTGGGAAAAGACTGCCATTTGCCAATTGCTAGGGGAGCAAACTGTCTTCTACTGGGAGAGACTGCCATTCGTCGACCTTGTCATGAAAGAAAGTGAGCAAACTGTCTTCTGCTGAAAGAGACTGCCATTTGCTGACTTTGTTATGATAGAAAGTGAGCAAACTGTCTTCTGCTGAAAGAGACTGCCATTTACTGACTTTGTTGTGATAGAAAGTGAGCAAACTGTCTTCTGCTGAAAGAGACTGCCATTTGCTGACTTTGTTGTGATAGAAAGTGAGCAAACTGTCTTCTGCTGAAAGAGACTGCCATTTGCTGACTTTGTTGTGATAGAAAGTGAGCAAACTGTCTTCTGCTGAAAGAGACTGCCATTTGCTGACTTTGTTGTGATAGAAAGTGAGCAAACTGTCTTCTGGATGAAGACTATCATTTGCTGACTCCGCTGGGGAATCATTTGTAGATCTGTAGGGAGTTCCGGAATTATTTTCTTTGACGAAAAAGAAGGTGGCATCTCTCGACCTTGCTGGGGAAATACCAGACCTGTAGGGAGTTCCGGAATGTGAAGCAGACTATCTTATCTGAAGAAGACCGTCGAATGTCGCTCTGCAGGAGATTCTCGGCTGAGGGATTCCAAAAGTGAACAAACTATCTCTTTGAGGGAGACCACCATTTATTGACTTGCTTGGGGAAACCTCTCTACATGGATCGTTGTCTTGAAGGAAAAAGTTTCTCCAGTGTTTGCAGGGGAAACTTGAGTTCATGCCCTCATGACTCGGGCATTCTCATGATTAAAAGCCTAATTTGACTATGCAGTTGTAATGTAATGTATGCATGAATATTATGACAATTATGAAATGTAAAGTGAATGTGAATAGAATTGTCGCGGATGTGAAATCCTATGATACGACTGAAATTCTTGTGGATCAGAAGATGTCCTCTTCTTGGAGTTCGAACTCTCTCGGGAATATCTGGTTATCAGTTGTCCGCTGTTTGAAATGAGTAATATGAATTGAAGTGAAGATCCGTCATCGGGAGATGTTCGCAAAGCGACCTCATGGGGAAATATTGGTTCCCGGAGTCTCAACCGTTCTCGGAGCAACTGTTTGCATTCTTCCTATTGTTTGTAAACCTTAGAAAGAAATTTCACCTTTATTTTTGCAAGTAAATTCATTTTTATTTTATGAAAACATTTGTTTCAAGAAAATGACTGTTTAAACTTAAAATGCATTTCAAGAAACTGAATAAGACTAGATTGCAAAGGAAAAGCACAAGGCTCAAATTATTATATATGGAATGGTAATCAGCCAAATGCTTGATTCCATGGAGTATTTACAAAGTTGGAAATTGGTAATTTTCGGGAAAAGGGCTACGATGAAACGTGACGACCGTTATCTTTCCCTTCCACCCCAAGTTGCGCTGTATTCGTGCTTCGTAGAAGATGACCTACTGCTGATGAATACTCCGCTTATGGATTTTGAATGATCAAGTTTGTCCTGAACACAGTTACTTGCCATATATCCCTAACTTTTTGCGTAAACTACCCCTTTCGGGTTTTAAGTTTACCGGGATTGATTATTTATTTTTTATGTCTCTAACTTTTGCCTGAATCGCCCTTTCGGGTTTTCGATTCACCGAGACGCTCTTTTTTGCCTAAGTCGCTCTTTGCGAGTTTTCAACTTAGCGAGCTGTTCTTTTTGTTTATTTAGGCGAAGTATTTCTTGACTGCGTCGACGTTCACAGGACGGGTGAATTCTTCTCCATCCATAGTCGTGAGTATTGAGGCTCCTCCTGAGAAAGCTCTCTTGACCACGTAGGGGCCGTCATAATTGGGAGTCCATTTCCCTCTCGAGTCTGTGAGAAAAGATTGAATCTTTTTGAGTACAAGGTCGCCTTCTTTGATTGTGCGAGGTCGAACCTTTTTGTCGAAAGCTTTCTTCATTCTTTGTTGATATAGCTGTCCGTGGCATAAAGCTGTCATGCGCTTTTCTTCGATTAAGTTCAATTCATCGAATCTGCTTTGACACCACTCGGCTTCTGTTAATTTTGCCTCCATCAAGACTCTCATTGATGGAATCTCAACCTCTATAGGTAGGACTGCCTCCATGCCATATACAAGGGAGAAAGGAGTTGCTCCAGTCGAAGTACGTACTGATGTACGGTAACCATGAAGAGCATACGGGAGCATTTCATGCCAATCTTTGTAAGTGATGACCATCTTCTGAATGATTTTCTTGATGTTTTTGTTAGCTGCTTCTACAGCTCCATTCATCTTTGGTCTGTAAGGAGATGAGTTGTGATGTTCAATCTTGAATTCTTCACAAAGTTCCTTCATCATTTTGTTATTCAAATTTGACCCATTGTCAGTGATTATCTTGCTAGGAACGCCGTAGCGACAGATGATGTGATTCTTGATAAACCTGACGACAACTTGTCTTGTAACGTTTGCATATGAAGCTGCTTCAACCCATTTGGTAAAATAGTCTATGGCTACCAAGATGAAGC